>NW_005187462.1:913626-931200 GCF_000239375.1 Pundamilia nyererei
CGAGCAGCATCACTGACTTTCAGCTTGTTGTGTTTGTGGATATATGACTGACTTTAATTATCCATAAAATCATCACATTCTCTGTAAGATTAAGGTCGACTATATATATATTTAGAAGTAGAGGCTTTAAAACCAGGCTGACGCTGAAAGTACAAACATCACTAATGTCACACAACTTTGCCGACATGTGGCCAACAGTAACGTTTTGATGTTCTTCATTATTAAACATTCGCACATAAATAAGTTACATAATATTCAGTACTTACTTTTGACAGTTCACTCTTCGGCCACTCCCTTCTGCCGTATTTTGCGGCAAAATTATCCACACCCACCGCCGCGCTATGAATTGTGGGATATATGGGACCACGAAGCGTGCACGGGACCACGCTTGATATTTGGGGAAATTGACGGCACATTTGGAGTATGCATTTGAAGTACACTTCAAATTGGGACAGCCGTCGTCGTGTGGCGGTGACGTAATCGCACTTGAAATGCGTACTTCAAGCGTGCAGACCCTGAATTGGGACACAGCCATAGTTGTTCCTGGCTCTCTTTCTCTGTCTCTCCCTCCCGCTCTGTTCCTGTGCTACTCAGAGTGTAACTACTCTGCCCAGCGCAAAGCACAAGACTCACGTGCGGAGTGAAGCGGGAAAAAAGTGCGAGTAAGAAAAAAAACCCACAAGCTGGCTCGCATCGTTCATGTCAAAGATCCGGCTCTAAGAGCCATTTCGTTCGCGACCGGCACATCACTATATGCTAGACCTTGGTAGCTGACATAAGTAAAACCAGGCAAGCAGCTGAAAGCTGACCAAATTTAAACACCCCATTACATTTAACAAAATTAGGGATTTCTTTACTTAAGGATTTAGTCATGGCAGTTTTAGACATTTTTATGCAGAAATGTTATATATTGTACTTTTGAGGCTGGTAATATTACACTGAGCAGAGCTGCTGCTTAAACTAGCTTCCAGCCACAGGGGAAAGTTATAATGCAGTTTAATGCAGCACACTTTCTAAATGTAAGCATGAGAGACATGCAGGAATCAGTCCGAAATTCCTTTCTTGTTGAGGCGACTATTGTTGTGAGCTGGTGTTAAATAAATCTGTCTGCTATGTTATTTTAATGGGAAAAACATGTCCCATTAAAATAACATAGCGTCGCTCCCAGAACATGACATTTTGTTTTTGTTTTCCTTTGTCTTGTTTATTGGATGGATGAAACCAGGCCACAAATGTAAACAAAGTTCAAGTGTGATCCATAGATCGCTGAAATATTTGTCTGTTTTAGTCGAGTCCTGTCAGCCATCTTTGTGTGATGCCAAAGAAAGAAAGGAGACAGTCCTCATAAGTATATTAGTAAAAGACATGAGCATGTGTTTGTCAGCCTGTTTTTGGAGCAGTCACAAGACACAGATGAGCGGGGAGGATCAGGTCACCGTGAACCCACAGAGAAAAGTAAAAAGGGGAAAAGGGGAGACTAATGTGGAAATGGAGTGTCATTGTGTTTCACCTTCATTAGCCAGAGACTCACCCGGACTCGGTGTAGTTAACCACCTCAGCTCCTGCCTTGCATAATGACAAAGTGAAGTAAAACAAGGGGAGAAACGGGGTTACACTTGCCTTAGGAGGGAGTCTCTGCCAGAGAATATAATCCCCGTCAGGCATTTATTAGCAAAGTTGTCACTGCTGCCACAGACAAAAAAAGTCAAATTATTTTTATGTTTTGATTTATCCTGATATCTGGGAGGAAAAAATGGGAGGTTGTTTGGTACAAACCATGCACCTAAGAAGAGTGGCCGCGCTGTTTCTGGCAGATCGGTGTCCCTGTTTGAATGCTGCAAAGCTCAGTGACTCTGTGGTTAGGATGCATACAGCTCCAACATCCCCGGTCTAATTTGTTAATTATGTTGTACTCGGTTTTAAAAGTAGTCTATAAACAAAACAGGCCATGAACTCCAGATAAAGAGGTTCATTAGCTGCATTATCACCCTGTTGCCATCAGCTAATTAAATTATTGCTATCTTTAATACAAAATTCAGGAAACTGGCATCCTGGCATGATGCTAAAATGGATGTTAAACATACAAATTGGAAGTCATCTATGTACTGTTAGGTTAACATTAAAGTGAGGCTGCAGAGGGTGAAATTATAGGCTGTGTACCAGTTGATGTATGCTTTCAAATTTGGCTATGTTCTTTTTGAACAGGTGTTCAACTTTTTAAATACTGCCTTTGTTCTCCAATCATGTTTGTGTAAAATATCCAGCCAATATGTAAAGTAAGCCTTAAAAAATGCACTCACTATTAAAACTGTGTCACATCTAGGTGCTTTATAAATATGCATGTAGATGTCACTTTGATCAACCCAAGGTAAAGAACATTTCTCAAGGGTTTAAAAGCAACAACAACAATAACGATTAAAATCCATTAAAAAAAGGACATGAGTGAGATAAATGAATTAGGCAAGACTGAAACAAGCAACTATGAGAACAATAAAACAGGCACTGACATCAGACAGTCATTGAGTTGACATTGAGAAATGCCGACATGTTTAATGATGAGCCCCGGCTTTTCCCTTTTGTACATTTATTTATCCTTCTTTATGGCAGAGCGTTTTATTGCTGCAGCTGTTGTTTTCCATGTCATTTGTATTAAGGAATGAGGAAGCATCCTCTCCAATCATTGGAAACTCTGACACCAGTGTGATTTATAATCCCTGTGAATAATTTGCAAAACATTCAATCTCTCTCTGCGCATATCAGTGTTTCTCTGAAAGATACACTGATATAAACCTCCTCATTTAAGACGGCCCGTGGGATGGTTAGGACAGAATCTCTTTCAGCAGATTCGGAGGAGGCTGTAGGCATGCTCGACTGCACTCGACTGTTAGAGCGTTGTCACTAGTTGTTAACTTACTCAGAAAAAGTCTCTTTTATGGCGGCAAAGTTAGATTTTCCACCGTAATACAAGTAAGGTTTTTGACTTGCATCGGTGCTGTGAGTCATAAAACTGAAACAGGTGGCGTAATTTCAAAATGACATGAAAATGTTTGCGTGGACAGATATCCAGACCTCATCCTAAAGCTGCTGGGTGTGTTTTTCTTTATTTATATTGCTGCATAGATAAATCACAAGGCACTTTTATAGTGTGTGCTATGGACTACAGAGAATTGCTTTTTCTGGAGGAATGCAGTACCTTTGTGTACATAACCATGTGCTAGTCTATTTATCATTAGGCAGTAATTGAAGTAATTAGGGCAGTGATAAATCAATTTCCCCCCCCCCCAAAAAAAGGACAATTGTGCTATTGAACTGTAATTCAAACGGTGTTTACTAAGAAATACAGCCGTATCCGTGGAGCATAGGTGCCATTTGTTTCTAACCTTTTAGGGTTTTTTCAGGTCCGTCTCATCGACACTTCTTTATGTCTCTCTACGAGTTTCCTTTCATTCAGGCAAATGAATACACGTTTTTTATTTCTTACTTAAGCACAATAGCACAGCAACAGTAGAGCTCTGTCAAATGTTCGCTTTTTTTCCTACCCTAGATTTTGGAGGCAATTCATAGATACAACTCTACAGAATCTCCTCTGAGGCGTGCCCCACATGAAACAAAGCATACACCTCAATAGGTTTCCGTGGGACTGGTGGCTATCTGACTGGGTCTTGAAAGATTGACAAGTGAGCATTATTTTTCACAGGAAAGTGGCAGGCAGTCCCTTATGCGATATGGAGGCATGTGAAGGGTTGCTCTCTATCCTTTTCTCTGTGTGTCTTTGGGTTTTTTAACACCTCTGCTATTCAAGCAGGCCTCTGAGCATTTAAATGATCAGAATTCTGCAGCATGGCTGTCTGCCCCCATGCTGTCAAATTTGGACGGATATGTTTCAGCAAGTGAGAGAGGTAGACATGGACGATACACGTATACTACACAGAGCAGTACACACGCGCATACACACACACTCGCGCTCGCCCACATGTCCAGTGTCGCTTCTGCAGACAGGCAAACGCCTGTCGGCATACCCGGCAGTTGAGCCGGGCAGAAAAGTGGAAAAATGTGCTCCTCAGTGGAAATGCAGTCAATCATACAACTGTCCAAAAGCAGCAGCTATCTGTTCAGTTAGAGACTAGAGGGCAAAGGCCAGAATCTTTTTGTTGAACTTTCAGTCATTCGTCAAACATAAATCTGTAGCGAATAGCTTTTTAGCGTTTATTGTTTTATAGGAAAAAACAGGAAATGAGAGTTTCATTCGATATGTCAAAATTTCAAGATGACTACGTCGATCGGTATATGTTTTCAAATGTTGCTTTATTGGTTTGAGGGCAGGAGTCCAAAGCAATAAAGTTAAAAGAAAAAAGAACCTGGAAAAGTTTTATAGGCAAACATTTGTCTGTTCGGAGGCTTAGAGAGATTTGTGATTTGCGATGCTCAGTGGGTCAAGACAGACGCCTTAAAACATACTCTCCTGTATGCAGCTCTTCGAGAACATGTGTGACTATACACAAAATTAGATGGTCAATTGTATCTTCAAACACAAATGTCCAATTATACATCGCAGCCATATGACGCGAAACAATACAAATATGTACACGGATCTTAACTGGTAGCATTTGGATGTTGCTGAGCGCAGATGTCATTGTCAACACAGACTGATTAAAGCTGATAAGAAAATAAATAAGCCACAGGCAGTCATTGTTATTGACAACACCATAGTGTGCCTCTAGTGAGCCAGAGCTTGCCAATTTTCGGGGAAAAAAGCACAATTTAGTCAGTGAGGCTAGATCCGTCTACGTGCCTGCCTGCTGGCACTAAGGGGAATATGGCTTCCTCCTGTGCTCTTATTGCTTGTCATTTGAATAAAACATGTTTATGTTACTGTTCAAAAAAATACCATTTTAAGTGGTAATAATCCGTCTAGGTTTAGAGTAAATAAGAGACTTGTAAAAAAAATAAAATTAATATTGACAGAAAGCTAAGCCGTGATAATGGCTCAGGTGTCACCTTTCAACATTTAATCATGTCACGTGGTGGATTTAAACCGTGCACACTGTCCCTTTTTTTTTTTTTAGATTTGATTAAATTAAACTTTATCCAAAAAGCAAATAACAAATTCTGGGAGCCCCATTTCTGTCTCATGGAGCTGTAACTTCTAGAACAATACAAGTCAGAATGAGGAACAGAGGATGACACAAAGAAGCCAAGAATGACTGCATCTGCCTGCCTGCTCCTGCTTATATCAGTCTTAACAGAAATGCCTTGTGAAAAGCAGATACGCTCGCCGAGCGCTGGGCCGCTGCCAGAACTGATCGATCTGGAAATGTTATCATTCGGGTGATTTGTCTGGAGGCAGCAATTTTTGTCTGTAGTTTTTAAATGATTATTCTAATACCTTAATGAAATCGGGGACATTTTCCATATCTCTCCAGAATGAATTGGATTTTGGCAAATATAACACTGACCTGAGATAGTGGAGTGCCTTTCAGTTCATTAGTAAGCCATTTCAAATTGTATCTCACACATAATAACCTCAATCAGCATATTATCTAAAATACTGTAGTGGAGTTTAGGTGCCAATCTGATGGCAGAAGGGAGCAGTGCCACGCTTAAATTTTCTTCAATTTGCTCTTAAGCCGACCCTGTCAGCGGCACAGGATGTTAATAAATGGCCACAGAGCAATCTCTCCACATCAAGATATGAAGCTTTTGCTGGTCAGCAGAACATGTGTCTGCTCAGGCTGCGAGATGTCAGAACCTGCCCTCGCAAACATGCTGGAAAAAATTGACATATCGGTCACAAATAGTTTCATCTGCCGGGTAAATCCAATATACCCGGATATCTCTGGGAATCATCCGTTTCACAGTGTGCACAGGATTCTGAAGAGACCTCAGAGTCCTGGAGCAGGATATGTGAGCATTATCATGGCTATGATACACAACATTGACATTCTGAAACCGGCCTGTTCTTTGGCTTTTCACAAGGGTGAAATTGAACAAATCAAATATACTGTATCTTGACAGCGATCTAAATCCTTAGAGCCCTTTTCAAACTATTTGGATATGAGATGCATCACTAAAAATCTGCAGAAGTGGCTCCACATGTCACGCTGTTCACTTTGACTCACTGAAAACTGTCTAAGGGGATAGATTGAGTTTCATTTGGTGGAAAAGTTTGATTTTGTGGGCGAGTCGCGTTTTCTTCTGAAGTTGGGAAGTTAAAATCACACCAATGGCTCCGTATCTGTTAGACAAAGAACACATTTTCTTGCATAAGCCTAATGCAATCAAGTGTTAGATTTGAGATCCATTGTAATGATTGTTGGCAGAGTTTAGGGTGAGGAACAGCTGTAGCCTCCCCATGTGTGCCCAACTAGCAAGCGAAGTATGTGTGTGGGAAATAAATACAAAAATGAACCATCCTTTAACTGCTGGCTGGGAAAAATGTCCTTCACAGAGTGTAATTCACAGATAGCCCACAAAGGAAGCGAGGTCTAACATGACTAATCTCCTAATACTCTGACAAATAGATAATGTGTTGCACATAGAGAGGGAAGGGGATAGTGTGCAAAGGCATTCTAATAGCTTCAGTGTTTCAAAGATGAGGACTATAATTGTCTCTTTTTTTCTGTATTGAAAGGCTAAATACCATCCAAGGCCACACTGGTCCATCCAGGATGCAACAAAAACCTCACTGGGCAAGGATGCCTAGACTAACACCATATATGGACCTTTTTGGACTCAACACTGAGTGAAACAGGCAGTGCGATGAGATTTTATTTGATGAAAATAGGAAATAGCATAATGCATAATTAGCAGGGGGTTTTACACCTTATATACAACACTCTGCACTCGGAAAAAGATCAAAGACTTGCTGCTAATTAATATTGTGTCCAGAGGTGTAGCTTACCTGGGTCAAAGGTTAATTTGAAAATTATCCTTGTTTAATGTGGCTGAAGGGATTGAGATGTGTCCAGAGCACGTTGCATGTTTACTGTAGTAAAACACACATATTTTAAAGGTGTTGCTTTAAAAGATTTAGTCCCGTGTGCAACTGCTTTGCTTAAATTTTGCAGACACTTAGGATCCTCTGAACTGGACTATTATGACATTTTTTGCTGCTTAAACTGATTTTTAACAAAAAGTTTTTGATCTTAAAGCATCAGGTTAATTTCCATATCCATTCATTCATCTAGCCATCAATCGTGGAGGCTGGAAGCTATCCCAGCTGTCAAAGAGCAAAAGGCACCATAGATTGCACGATACGAAGGTCTGCTGTTGTGGACGGAGGTTTAAATACAATCATCATGAATGTCATGTTGTGCTTCAAATTATTTCTTTGAACTGTTCCTTTTCCAGGGTGGAAAGATTGCAAAACACAGAATTGGGTGAATGAGTTTGTGTTGGATTTTCTCTACCCCACACAGGCTCAAATATATGCATGCACCCACTGATATTTAGTCCAATGCCCCTTAGCAAGTTGCACCTCGACAAACAGCTTTCATGTTGGCGTGGAGAAACTGTCAGCTGTAATCAACCAGACGTTAACCGGCCTAAAAAACGTCAGACATTGTAGAACCTTCAGTGTCACTTATTAACAGATCTTTGAGCCTTTATGAATTAGACAAAATCCAAAATAAATGCACCCAATTCTTGCTTTTTTCATTAAGAAACAGGATGTATGTGCAATCAATCCACCCTGGAAAAGAACAGTTCAAAGAAATCATTAAAAGTCCCAAATTACCATGACATTCATACCCATGTTGAGTATATGGAAACCTTTTACTACAACCTATTATTACTTATTTTAATGTATTCAATAATTTTTCTTGAGGAGGAGAGTCAAGAGATTATACATCTACAAAAAAAAACCTCACACAGAGGAAAAAAGAGAAAAAAATAAAAGACTGCACAGTCCATGAAAACCAGGTGAGTTTTCTACACATCATTAGGCCGTGGGAAAATGTCTTCACACAAGAAATGAGGATATTCATCACCTTGGTTGCATTATGTTTTGCGTCACATGCTCATACGTTATAAGACTATAAAGTAAAGAAGCAACCAAAAGGGAAAAAAAGCATCTTCAATTTACAGCGGCACATCTCTCCCGCTGGGTTTGCATACAACATCAATCCATTCATAGTGGGAAAATATAATACAGTTAACACAACAGGAAGCACAGAAGCAAACGTGTGCAATATACATATCAAAGATTTCAACCAGTTGCTAATAGAGCTGCAGCTTCCGAGCTCTTTTTCTTCCTCTTTTCTTGCTCATCTTTCCATTCTTTCTGTGTGTCTTTGTTCACATGTGTGATATGTCAAAGTCTTATTTCCATGTCCTGGCGCCACTTACACTCAAGGCAAACACAGGGCGGTATGTGTTGATGATTGTCAGCAGTGGCCATTTATCATCTGTCAAGCTTCTGTCCTCTGAGGAGGTAAATACACCCAGTGAATTATGGTTGTTTTAGTCTGCAGGCGGAATCCCACATGACAGCCAGCAGAAGGCCGTGACAAAATCATTTATGAGGAAATAGTTTATCATGGCCATGGTAAACATTGTCCATCACACATGAGAAGAGCAATGGATTTAGCACTTTGATGGCAAGGAACTTGCATCGCAGACAACGAGGAGTTGAGTCATGAACGATGTAATTCAGTGTTATGGAGGTGGCAACAATACTGCGATCGATGTGTTTTTGTCGTTTCTCATTAGTGTTTATCTTTCTAGAAAGTAGGAGAACAACCCAGTAAGGATTTCAGTTTATATCTGTACAGTAGAAACTCAAAACTGTAAACTGAGAGATTTTTATTGTCTCAATTATTCTGTTTTTATCCAGTTTCCAATTATCCACTCTTCTTTTTTTACAGTTTAAGGCATATTAAAAAGGCATATTAGAATGACTATATTTTAATAAATAATGCCACAGGTTCGACATAAGATCGAGGATGTATTTTATACAGGGAGTGCAGAATTATTAGGCAAATGAGTATTTTGTCCACATCATCCTCTTCATGCATGTTGTCTTACTCCAAGCTGTATAGGCTCGAAAGCCTACTACCAATTAAGCATATTAGGTGATGTGCATGTCTGTAATGAGAAGGGGTGTGGTCTAATGACATCAACACCCTATATCAGGTGTGCATAATTATTAGGCAACGTCCTTTCCTTTGGCAAAAAGGATCAAAAGAAGGACTTGACAGGCTCAGAAAAGTCAAAAATAGTGAGATATCTTGCAGAGGGATGCAACAGTCTCAAAATTGCAAAGCTTCTGAAGCGTGATCATCGAACAATCAAGCGTTTCATTCAAAATAGTCAACAGGGTCGCAAGAAGCGTGTGGTACAGGAAGAAGTCTGCATCCTTCAAGAAAAACATGCGTCCAAGTACTTCACAGCGTGGCTGCAAGAAAGGGTATAAAAGAAGAAAAACTAATGACATGGCCTCCTTGTTCACCTGATCTGAACCCCATTGAGAACCTGTGGTCCATCATCAAATGTGAGATTTACAAGGAGGGAAAACAGTACACCTCTCTGAACAGTGTCTGGGAGGCTGTGGTTGCTGCTGCACGCAATGTTGATGGTGAACAGATCAAAACACTGACAGAATCCATGGATGGCAGGCCTTTGAGTGTCCTTGCAAAGAAAGGTGGCTATATTGGTCGCTGATTTGTTTTTGTTTTGTTTTTGAATGTCAGAAATGTATATTTGTGAATGTGGAGATGTTATATTGGTTTCACTGGTAAAAATAAATCATTGAAATGGGTATATATTTGTTTCTTGTTAAGTTGCCTAATAATTATGCACAGTAATAGTCACCTGCACACACAGATATCCCCCTAAAATAGCTAAAACTAAAAACAAACTAAAAACTACTTCCAAAAACATTCAGCTTTGATATTAATGAGTTTTTTGGGTTCATTGAGAACATGGTTGTTGTTCAATAATAACATTATTCCTCAAAAATACAACTTGCCTAATAATTCTGCACTCCCTGTATAGAGAAATGTACACATGCAGCACAATGTGCAAATATGTGTTAGAATAATATACAGATTATGTGTGCTTTTACCTGACATTTAGAGTGGTTTTCAATTTTATATAAAAATGTTACATAAAATCTGACTTACTCGAGTAAATGTGCACATGCATTTGATACTTTAAATTTAATGCCACTTGCTAATTGTGTAAGCGAACTGTCCTCTACATACAATATGTAACCAAATGTTAAAAACTGCACGGTATACACTGTGTCTGTCATAGCGTTGTTTACATGAGAAAAACAATATCTTTATCAGCTTACAATATGTCGTGTAAATAGAAGAAAGAAGGATTATTTCCAGCTGAGGTTTGTGACATGGAGACGTGAACAATGATCCCCTCTGTTTCTCACACATGTATAAGCTACATTCCTATTGGAAAGTCTTTGATCCGTTCAGCCAGATGGACGATGTATTGAAAAACAGGGGAGTGTGGGGGCTGCAGGACTCACAGTTCCACACCTCATCCAGCAAAGTGGGCCAATCATTACCAGATTTGACCCTGCTTTCCCTGACTGCAAAGAAGAGTTCTGGCCAGTGCTGCATTTTCTCTAAGAGCCCCCAGGCAATCCCAGCAAATGGCCCCAAACATATGGAGAGATGTGTGTGCCTGACTTTTTTAAAGGCATTAAATGCTGTGGGGCGCATCATGCTTGTGGCTTGGGATATGGCATTAGGAATTTGCAGCTGTCAGACCAAGTAATCTGTTTGGTCAAATAGCCAGGTCTGATGTTGGCACCTGAAACTGTTGCCAGTAACATCTTTATGTATCAAAGTGTTTCGTGCTAATACGCGATATGGCCCGGTCTGGCAGACCTGCAGTAAAAGTTTCTCATCACTCACCGTGCAGGATCTCATAAAAAAGTTGTGTGAAATGACAAGACCTTGATAGGTTTTGTCCTAATCTCCTGTTAGGCATCAATTCAAAATACCTGGGCTCAGATCCAGCGGCTTAAAAGTAATGACTCCTACAGTCCATCCTTCACTCACCCAGTCATTTTGGCCTCAAAACATGACTTGCAGTACCATTTACTTTGGGAAAGCCGTGGAAGTTGTCCGTTTCGACAGTCCCCCTAATAATGTGTTGGAAATCGGTGCACACGCTGTCAAAGCCATAAAATGATATTTTAGATGAAGGAATCATTAATGATGATGGAAACCAATCAGGAGGTGACCCGTAAATGTCCAGGTATTGGTAGGCGTGTCTGTTTTGGCTAACAGCAAATGGTGTGTTCAGGCAGTTGAACCACTTTATATTCCATTTGGAGAAAGGGACCACTCATCCATTAAACAATATATTGTTCCAGTTGCTGTCCAAGTGTCTCCACTGAGAAATGCAACTGTCTAAATTGAAAATTAAAAATGATTTCACAACCTACTTCACTCAATTTAAGACATTTTCATAATTATTTTGTCACATTAATTATTTCTAATCGATGCAATATCTGGAAAGATAAACTTTTCTTGCGCTCCTGTCTTTGGCCATAATGAACCCTAATACGCAATCTAAAAACCACTTAGCCCAGAGCTGCATTTTCTTCTCAGTATTTACTAGTGCAATACACGCTGTCACAAACATATTAGCATCTGCAAAGGTAAATGCTGGACTCAGACTCATTAATCAAACTTGTCACTGCACTTCCTCTCGTAGCAGCAATTGAAATTCCAAGTCTTAACTAGATAAAAGGAACAACTGTGGCGCAATGAGAAGAAAAGGCAGGCATCCACAGACATACAGTCGTGTTGTAACACCCACTGACAGCATTATGAGGCCACGGGGGAGTGTGGCCTCATCTGTGAAGTCTCACATTAAGCTTACGAGCCTAAATACCATCGAACTGTTGAGATAATCTATGCAGCAGGCGCAGAACAGGACACACTCAAAGTTAAGCCAAAAATGACCTCTCATCTAGACAATTTGTTGCACTTCCTACACGTCCCACTTGCCAGGTAGGATGTATAGATGAACTGAAATCTGTCAAGAATATCACAGAGCGGACAGCCACAGAGGTTGTCCATTTGGTCGTAGTTAGAGGCAAGCAGCAGTACCATACTTCTTCTTTTTTTTTAACTTCAAACAAATTTGCTTGCGGTTGTATCTGTACTGACCCAAGTGCAAACTCGAGCCAGAGCAGCAGCTGTCAGTGCTCATGGTCGGTGGCAACCACTGAACTCTTTCATGTGGATTTTTGGCCTTTTCAATCTGATCTTACTTTTTACTAGTGAAGACAGAAATGCACATCCAAAAACACGTAGTCTCTCATTACAGCATATAGTGTACCTTTATAAATAAATGCATGCTCATTACAAACAGAGAAGAAAGGAGTCGTTCTTTGGAACTAAAAGTGCATCTATCCTACGAGAAATATGTCCTGGTTCCCAAATGGCAGCCTGATATTAGCCATCATAGGATCCTGTCCTAAATCAACCTGGTGATGTGATATTCCTTTTCTTGTTATTTTCATTTTCTGTGTGCTTTCCCCCTTCTTGGTGTTAAGGTAAAAAAAAATCACTATGTGTGAAGTTCCAGTCCATGCACATTGTATAATTTAATTTAGACATTGTATAATTTCTCAGTTTTTGAAAAAATACATTTTTATTGACTGCAGTACGAAACAGGAATGAGACAAAGAAATACCTGAATAGATTTTATAACCAGGAAAACATCAAACACACTTAAATACTAAAGAGCTTCACAATCCTTCATTAATTTACTTACTTAGACAAGCTGTAATATTCACTTTCCATGTCTTTTGCAATCTGTTGACATATGGGCACTGAGTAAATTCGATTTTCTTTTACACTCACTTGTTTGTCTTGACATACAGTACAGGAGCCAGCTAGCTAGTTAATATATGAGGTGTTTTAGCCATGCAGACTGCTTCTCCTCACGAGATTTGTCACAAGCAGGTAATTCTTCAGCTTTTGTTAATGCTGATTTTATCTGTTAGGCAACTGAATTGTTTATTGGCATGTTGGCAATCCAGCCAATAGAGAACAAAGGGCAACTAGCTTACAAGTGAGGTAGACCAATGAAACCCATTAGTGTCACCAGTTAATTAACACAGGAGTCAAATGTGTCTTTATCTTCTCTCTCGAGTTTGATTGGATCATTAGCAACAATATACAAAAATATACAAGAAAATGAAGATGTGAATAAAAACAAATCTGTGAGTTTGCCGTTCACAATCGTTAAAAACAATTACAACAAATTAAGAGGTCTGCCTGACAACCTGTTTCCTCCTTTATTGACTGTTATGGGAAATCTGTCACAGAATAAGCACAGACTTGGTTTGTCTTTTGTTTTCCTTGATTCAACCAGCCCTGAGGGGCAGCAGCTTTTTTAATTGTGTAGCTACCTTTTTGTGTTTTTTTTACTTAATCTGTGTGTTCATCTGTACGTAAAGAATTTACGATCAAGGCGCTGTGTAACAGATGAAGTATGGATGCTGTGCATCACCTTTGGTAGAAGATGTTATTATTGTAAAGAAAACAGGACTATGTTGTGCTATTATACACTATTTAACATATCTTTCCCTGACATAAAAAAGTGCACGTTTTGACAAATACATGCAAGCATCTCCTCTAGAGATGTAATAGCACAAAAGGAAATACAAGACAAACAACCTGCCAACCCAGCGCAGCACGATTTTCATTTCACCAAAGGTGATGTTAGGTTTAAGCTCTTAGGCTTGTCAGCTACTAACAGGACAGGAATCCTGCATGGTTTAGGGTTTATTTTTGGACGTTTGCTTGATGATATGAAGTCGCAGATATAGTGTACGATGGCAAAACATCAACAGAGCGAGTATGTGGATGCTCCTCGTGCAATCAAAGGTTTTTCATCAGACTCCTCTCTGTAAACATTGGCATCCCTAAGCAAACCACACAGTGATTAAGAGGAGTCCACAGTTTTCACAAAGACTTTCAACTTCTGCCAAAAGTTTCAGAATGATCAAGAGAGGCATGTTGTTTTCTTTCTCTATCTTGATAGATATTCATCAGACGATGACTGAAATTAGCCCATAACCCCTCGTGATCAACTTTTGACTTACTTTGTAATCCTTTCTTAATTATATTGTAGTCATGAGATGACAACACCAAAGTCTTTCTGATTTTGAAGTTTCTCCATTTCCCAAATGAGCTCATGCTATGGATTTGTGACCTGTATGACTTTTTATGCTTTAAATCTTTTTTTCTCTTTTACACTTTTGCACATGAGCAGTGGGCTGCGAACTCACCTTGGTATTACAGAAAAGGGATGTTGTACCTAAAACCTTTGGATGCCTGAGAGACAAAGCCGAGCTGAATGATGATTTAGATTTGTGCGCAGGTCAAACGACTAGTCATGGCTGAACATGACCACAGCCTGCGCTTTGATTAAAATTTGACAAAAATCCTTTCCTGCTCCAGAAGCCAACAACTTAATGTGACTCTCTGACCTGACTTTGTTGGCCTTACTCCTCCCGCAGACATTCAATAAGATTAATGTTGGGATTAGCCTTAATCTGTTTTGTCTTGATGAGAGCGGATTCTATTGTGCAGAAAGAGCTACAAAAATAAAAATAGTATGTTGGAAGTTTAGCATCTTAAAGTGAGACAAAAATGCCATCTAGGTGAGAAAAAAAGCCACGATTTATTTATTTTTTCTCGTCAACAGGAAGTAATGGAATATGGACGCTGGTTTTTACACCTTCTTGTCGTTTCTGCACTGTGTAAGTAGTTTAAAGAGGAAACATCTTGACTGTTTTCTAAATGGTCTCTTTTGTTCCCGAGCTTCATTGGTGCAGAGCTGTTTAAATATATTTAAATATGTGTAGATTTTAAAGGATGATTTATTTAATCATTAAGGTTGAGTGTTGTTATCTGTCAGGTTTAGTCAAAACAGATGATTTCACTACTCTCTCAGGGTGTGTGATCTCACTTAGAGGATTATTTGCAAGTTCACCAGTTGTTTCTGTGTGTGTGTGTGTGTGTGTGTGTGTGTGTGTGTGTGTGTGTGTGTGTACGTATGAAAACACAAACCATAATTCTACAAAATGCAGGTCTTTACAGGAAAAAATAAATCACATCGTATTCCACTTATGCTCCCTAACCTGAAATGATGTGTCTTCATCAGTCAGCCTCTTGTTGATGAAAGCT
The DNA here is from genome assembly GCF_000239375.1 of Pundamilia nyererei. Taxonomy (NCBI): domain Eukaryota; kingdom Metazoa; phylum Chordata; class Actinopteri; order Cichliformes; family Cichlidae; genus Pundamilia; species Pundamilia nyererei. Next base: position 928,800 of record NW_005187462.1, read on the forward strand.
TAAGGCTCTGCTAAGAACTTAGCCATGACATTGCAACTGCCATCTGTCTGGTAAGGCTGATCGAACCCCTAGGACAGGGGCCCCTGCCAGCACTGCTCTGGGGAGGCCTCTGAACAAACGGGTGAAGAATAGCCGCGCAGGATTTATGGTTAGCAACGAAGGAGCTTTGACAGATTTTCATCCATTTATGAAGAGGTGGTGCTAAAGTTGTGTTGTCAGCAGGAAGAGGTGAAGTGCTGGCAAGCTGCTCTTCTTGGCTGAAAAATGTCCACACAAAGCAATCAATAGATCTGTAATAAGGTCTAACATGTCCTTGCATGTGGTTTTCCTTTTAAGCCGTGCTTTAGACTCCCCCCGTGTCATCAGGGCTACTCATCAGAGAGATTTATGTCAATGCACATTAATGGGAGCAAGGAAGACATCGCTTAAAGATTACTTTTCTTAATCTGCTTCTTGCTGTGATCAGTCAGGTCCTACACACTCTTCTCCAAAAGTTTGAACACTTGAGGTCAACAAAGATTTCAGTTTTATGCTTCTGTCTGTGTTATTACTGTATCACATGTTTCACTTGAAAAAGGTGTCTCATTAGTAGAGACCAGTGATAAATTAAAGGGAACCTCTTGAACCCTTGACTTCTACACCAGAGTCCGCTTTGCGTTGGCTGACATGGTGTGGGTCCATTTGTGCCATTACACAGTAGGGTCACTCAAAATCATTACAATGTTGCTTTGAGTGATCACAGTTCTATCCTGATGGGAGCAGACTTTTCCTGCATAATAGTGCTCCCATCCATAGTGCATGAAGCGTCACTAAATCTTTGATTGACTGATTTTAGCTTGTTAACCCTTTATAATATGACCTGTGACTAAGAGCTGAATTTCCATGTATGTTACCTGAAATTACAATGTAATTATATTTTTCTACTGATACTAGAATAAGATGCTAATAATACAGGTTTTTACAGGAAGGAAGAAATTTTGGACTGCCAGTAATTGTAGTTTGTGTGTAACTTCAGGTATTTTACAGGAAAGGAAAAACAAATTATAAGTAATTTTAGGTTGTCATGATCCTGGGTCTTTTGACCCAGTGTTTTGTGTTTTCTATTATTGTGATTTTGGTTCTGTTCTTCCTCAGTTTAGTGTTTATTCTTTTCTGCCCGTGTATTCCTGTGTCAAGTCCGCGTTTCCTAGTCTGTGTCCTTGCATGTGTAAGTTCCTGTTTTATTGTGAAGGTCTACGTCTCATGTGAGTGTTTTCAGTTTGCCTCCCTTGTCTCGTCACGTTTATCACTCCCAGCTGTGTCCCCCACTTGTGTGTAATCTCCCTGTGTTTCTATGAGTGTATTTAAGTTGTGTCTCCTGTCATAGTAGTTGCTGGTTCGTCTGCGTCTCTCCGTCCATTATCCCGTGTACTTCCCTGTGCCTCCCTGCATCTTTGTTTATGGTTAGTTTTGTTAGTTTGCCCAGTTTAGGTTTTCTTGTTTCACGTTCACCCTCGCCATTTCTACATTTGTTTATTAAACTCACTTGCACCAGAGCTGCCACTTCCTGGGTCCTAAATCATTCACACACAGCTTCCTCATGGCAAGCCGTGACAATACGAACCAGCCACCATGGAACCAGCAGCACTGAATCCGTCCGAGGAGCTCCAGGACGACATCATTTACAATGTGGAGATTCTCCTCGGGCTGTGGTTGGAAGGGCCACCGGAAGAGCTTCGCCGCGCAGTTGAAAGCCGGCTACAACGGCTGTTTTCTGGCCTTCCATGGTTATTGGAATCGCTTCCCCCGACCTTTCTCCAGCACACACCACACCTTCTCCCAGCCACTATTGCCTCGCTGCCCAACCCACCGGATGTGGTTTTGCCTGGCCCATCGGAGCCGTCTGTGGGGAGGAAACGACGATCACACCGCCGGCGCATCACCCCACAGCCGGATGTTGGGACTTCTGAATTGCCGGCTGTGTTGAGTGAGGACTCTTTTCCTGTTTTGGACTGTGGAACTGTTTATTCTGGGGCTGTGTTTTGTGTGGCAGCTACTAAAGTGAACGGCTATTCACCTGCTCAGCAGCCTTCGGCTCAGCTAGCTGCCCAGCCTCAAGCTCGATTAGCTGCCCAGCCACAAGCTTGTGTAGCTGCCCGGCAGCCACCTTCCGCTCACTTTTCAATGTCAGATGCTCACTAGCCCTTAGCTCAGTCTCCTGTGCCTCCACTGTTTCAGCCTCCGGCTGTCTCGTTGTCTGCTGCCTCAGATCAGAGTCCTTCTCCTGTGTGCTCAGCTGTCTTAGAGCAGTTTGATCCCGTCTCCCTTAAGGACTACCTAACCCCAGTTTTAGCTTCTTTACACTGGCTTCCTGTCTCCTACAGGATCCAATTTAAACTTCTACTTTTTGTTTTTAAGTCAC
>NW_005187462.1:932028-933125 GCF_000239375.1 Pundamilia nyererei
GCCTCCGGGCCGGTCCCCTGAGCTGTTTTGTTTTGGACCTCTGTGCTGCTGGCCTCTGGGTCGGCCTCCTGAACTATGTGTCGATCACCTCCTGAGCTCCTGTGATCTGATGGACTTCCTGTTTTGGACCTGTTCACGAGCCCTGTGTGTTTTTTATGGATGTTTTGTTTTAAACTCTTAGTGCTCCTGTTTTGTTTTGCTTCGTTGTGTTTTGTTTAGGACCCAGGAGGCAGCTCCTGGATCCTAAATCATTCATACACGGCTTACCCCGGCAACCCGTGACATATATAGCTTTAAGTAGTGCATAAATAATTTTAAGAAGTGCATAACTTCAGTTATTATACAGGAAAACAGACACTAATTAATAGATTGCATTTACATAGCGCTTTTCGAGACCCTCAAAGCGCTTTACAATTCCACTATTCATTCACTCTCACATTCACACACTGGTGGAGGCAAGTGTAGCCACAGCTGCCCTAGGCAGACTGACAGAAGCGAGGCTGCCATATAGTGCCATCAGCCCCTCTGGCCAACACTAGTAGGCGGCAGGTGAAGTGTCTTTCCAAAGGATACAACGACCAAGATAGACAGAGCAGGGGATCAAACCGGCAACCTTCCGGTTACAAGATGAGCTTCCCAACCCCCTGAACCCGAATTACACGTCATGTTGTATGTAATTTTATATAGTGTGTAATGTCTGTCACATTTTTGGTGTCGACCTAACTGGGCCTTTTTATATTTTCATTATGCTTTATGTTGTTGCGAATATTCAGTTGTTCTTTTATATTACATGCAAGACTATTCACCAGGGACCGGGGTGGTGGTCACCATCTTTAAGAAAGGGGACCGGAGGGTGTGTTCCAATTACAGGGGGATCACACTCCTCAGCCTCCCTGGGAAAGTCTATGCCAGGGTGCTGGAAAGGAGAGTTCGTCCGCTAGTTGAACCTCAGATACAGAAGGAACAACGTGGTTTTCGTCCTGGTCGCGGAACACTGGACCAGCTCTTTATCCTCTCAAGGATACTTGAGGGTGCATGTTTGCCCAACCAGTCTACATGTATTTTGTGGACTTGGAGAAGGCATTCGACCGTGTCCT
>NW_005187462.1:934545-951128 GCF_000239375.1 Pundamilia nyererei
CATTCCATGTAAGTTTTCCCATTGATTTGTCACACGTCTGCATGTGCAGCAGGATTTGGAAATATTTTGATTAAAGTGTGAAAGCTGAGAGGTTACTTGATTATTTTGGCTTCCTACCATCAGTCCAATCTGAAACGGCACCAACACAATTCTGCTAAAGCACACTGGCAAAAATGTACGAGTAAAATGTAAAAAAAAATAAATGAATAAATGAAAAAGATTTTTAAAAAAGAAGCCAGTTTATTCCAAAATGTTAATTTATGAATAGCCCAACCGAAAATATTAAATGTCACAGGAATAATTTTAGGAACTGGAACTAAATCTTTTGTACATAAATAAAGTATTGGTTAAATACTTTTAGTTTTGTTTCTGTTTAATCTGAATGAATAGATCAGAATCAGAATCAGAATCAGAAAGGGTTTATTGCCAGATGTTGAGCAGGTTTACAACATTAGGAAATTGCTGCGGTGCTTCAGTGCAAACATACTGTCATAAAAATATAAAAATAAGAATAAGAATTAAAAGTGCTAAGTGGATAGATATATATATGATATCTATCGGGATGACAGAATGATTTCTATTACTGTTTTAATAACTAGTCCTCTCATTACAGGATTTTTTTTATTGTGAGTTGTCGTTCAAATCAGAATTTGTCTTTTAACCCAAAACATTAATTAGTCCATGAGACCATTCCCTTTGCTGTATGTAAATAGCATTCGGGACTGGCCACAGTAGAGCTCTTCCCTGAAACATTTTAGATGTATGGGTCTCTCAGGAGTATTTAAATCCAACCCAGATGACTGATGACCACAGTTGCCACAGAAGCCACATGACGTGTCCTTTTTGGTCAAAGCCAGTGTTGCATCCCTTTGTAAAAGCAAAGATTTGGTAAATAAGTGCAGTGAAGCATTGAAGATAAATTGTTCCTATCACCCAAATTCATTTATCTCTTCTGCTTCTGATATATGTAATTCCTTATCTACAAAAAGGGGCATTATACCACTCTGAAAAGACACTCTGCATTTTTACAGAGATGATGTCCACTTGCAAGGCCAAGCTTTTCATTTCCAATCATTAAAAATATATGTGTCAAAAGTATGGAGGCTTTTTATTCCTGCTTGATGCACTCGCATCTTCTCTTCACATCTTAGCTCCTCCCAGCCAGGATCACAGAGACGGAGAGAGAACGAGATGTAAGAAAGGGACGCGCAACTGCCGAAAAGAGAAGCTACAGCTCCGCTGTATCAGTCTCGAATTACGTCAGGTACACATAATGTGCTGCACAGCTGGATCACATGTCAAACCGAACAGCACAAATGTCCCTGCAGCGTATAGATCTTTGGATGAATGAAACGTTTCGCCCAGGCAATTATTTATTTTCAGATTTTAATCATCATTTAGTGTTTCTTTTAAATATACTGGATCTCTGTTATTTGATATACATTTACAGGCTGTTTATTAGCTTCCTTTATTGTCTTCATAAATTAATACACATAAGAATCTATATCAAGAATGCAGTTTTAAAAAATTCACTGCTGCTCTTTATGTGATGCTACAGGACTTTATATAAATTACCTTATATAAAGTAATGTATTAGATTTATCACACATGTGAGAATGCAATATTGATGAGCTACACCTTTGTTTCCAGAAGCCTCGCTGCTCCTTGATGGTGGAGCTAAAATTGTTTCTATGTTCCAAAGCAGAGAATTACTACATCTTTATTTTCTTCAACAGTTGAATTAAAAACATAATGCAGAAGCTTAGAAAAATTATTTTTTTCTTGAAGTGATTGCCTTTCTAAAAATCCTCCCTTGCAGACAGGCCCATAGTCAAACATATCACAACTGCATGTGGTATTAATATACTCCTTCCAATAAAAAAATAACAAATTCTGTCCAGTTAGTGTTTGAAATAGCACCCGCTGGAAAGATAAAACAATTTAATCAGGTTTTTAAGATTTAAATGAGAGATGTTGGTTATGTGAGTCATTCAGAGTTAAATATTAGTTCAAAGATGCTTTTTCAAATGCATTCACTTTAATTCGTTTAACTGTCTGGCCAGCAGTGACTGCATTGTGCAGCATGTTGTTTCCAATAATCCTGAAAGCCAGCCAATCACTTATTTCTGTCCTGAATAGAAAAGGTGGCTTATGTAAGCGAGCTAGTCATCAGAATGCATTTCAATAAAGAAGCAAAGGACGAAATCTCTAATATTAAAAAAAGAAGAAGCAGCAGTGGCAGTAGCAAATACAATACCGTCTTTACAATAATGCATAAATCATGTTTGGACAGATTTTGAATAGAGTAACCAATCAGGTCATGGCCCTGTCTTAAAAGTCGCTGTTAGTGTACTATTTGTTGCAAATCAGATTTGTGGGCTTGAGGGATGTGAAAAAGTTGTGACTCCTTTTCTGGCTCTAGAGGAAGGATGAGGAGAAAGACGGGGGTTTATCAGACTTTAGTAGCCTGGGGCTACAGGCTCGTACCGCCACCGGTCGTGAGCATAGGGTTACTTCCATGAAACGTATGTGCTGGGTCGAGTTTTGGTGGTAAAGTTGCCTTGCAAGTGAGGTAAGTGCCACATTTTAACAAGAAGAATGGAAGTTATGCTGTAGTTGTATGTTGCTTTATTTCTTTAACTAGGAGAGCAGCATTGAGTCTGCAAAATCCCCAAATTAAATATAATAATTGTGTTCCCACAATGAATGTATACAAAATATTATGTAGCCAGAAGAAGAATCAGCTCCTGGATCACTGCATGTTAAATGGTAAATGGACTGGTTCTTATATTGTGCTTTTCTACTCTGTGTAGGCCTTCAGCTTTCGCTCTTAGACTCGTACTTCATTGTAGCGCTGATATGTTCAGTCTTAAGTTTTCCAGACAGTCCTGTGATGTCATATGATGCCTCAGTGGCCAGTTGACCAGAGAGGTGACACATCTTAGCAGCAAGCAAGCAAAAGAAATTAAAAACATGTAGGTGAATGTATGATTTGTGAACATCACACCATCAGAGATCACTAATAGAAGTGTTGTGTTTTTAAATAACAAAAAGAACAAAAAACTATTCGGAAAATTAAGGAAGACTTATTTTAAAAAAAAATTATAACTATTGAGCCGTGGGTACGGAAATTAGTTCATTTGAATCCTTTATTTTTGTGACAAGATGTTTGGATATTACACTTTTTAACACGAACAAAAACACAGTGGAGTGTAAAAACCGGTTGGAGACTCTTGTCAGCCTTTATGTGGAATTAAACCAAAATAGGCACAAAACTGTCTAGACAGAGCAAGAAGAAGAAATCTAATACTCTAGCAACGAATACTCAACAGACAAATGTATTGTATGTATTATATTTGTTTTATCTTTGCAGTCTTCCTGTCTTTCTCTCATTCTTCTCCTCGTTGTCGTCACAAAACGAATGTGTAGACTAATGAGGTGTAATTTTTTAGAAAAGAATGCTTAGTACAATTTTAGGGGATTATACCTTTTATAACACGGGATTTAACGTTGGCTTAGACAGAGGATTAGTGCGTCACATTTATCTCACACTTGTTAGGCCAACGTTTTATTTCCTGTTATTACAGGCAGTTTTGTCTAATTGTATCATCTGGTTCACTTGCTATCGTGTGGTCAGCACACTTTCAGTTTGCCATGAACAAAAGATGCATCCACGGCATCGCTACACATGGGCCGTTAAGGAAAACTTTACTGCTGTCTCTATGACCAGTTGCAGAATATTTACTCAGTCAGACTCCAGTTTTACAGCTCCCAAGCTCAATTGAAAGTGCATTTAAAAAGATAATGGTCCATGGTGCATTAAAAAAAAAAGGGGGGGGGGCAGGAAGTTCAGCAGGTTTTGTTTGGTCTGAAAGAATCGTGTCTCTTTGCAGAGATGAAATGTAGTTTGAGAGGATATCGCTTACAGATGTTCACTTTATTGTTCGCATCTGTATGATGTGATATCTGCAAATCTTTCAGTCTTCCACCTCCAAAGAAATATGGGCTCTGTGGGATCCGGGATCTGATTCCTGGCACCTGCGAAGTGATTCCAGCTGTTTGAGTCCGTGTCTGTAAATTGCAGGTTTGCAAGTTTTTATAGAAATCCTCGTCGCACATTTACGCTACTTTGTCTACAACACACAATACAGATAAATACAGTTTATACCACTGTTTTGCTGCGTTAAACTTAAGTCTTTTCAACACTGAGACTGCAAAGACAAAGATAGTCTGACTTTTATTCCTCAGAGTCAGTCAAGCACCAAAAACACAGAATGCAACATTTTCAATAATGCAAGAAAAAAAGCCTCTTTCAAAAGGTACATCTGTTTTCACAATCTGTGTGCTACGTCTCCTGACAAGTAAACTGAAATGCATGTGTGAACTTGTCTGAGTGCCCCTTTAAATTGATAATGCACTCAGCATCCAACTTTGATGAATATTTTGAATATTAAATGGTGGCTTTTAAATGTTTCCTTTTTGAAGGACGCGGTTCAGAATTCACATCGGGGATTGTGCTTTAATACTCCAAAGGGCAAAAACGTGTACCAAGTTTTGCTTTTACTGAACACTAAAACAAAAAATAGCACCAAAAAAATCATTTGGGGTGACAGTTGATGCAACTGGCTCATGACCAATAATCACTTGCTGACCTGACAAAATTCTCTATTTAAGCAGGTTAATTTTAGGAGAAAATTCCCACCATTGTTCTTAAACAATCCATTCTGACAACTAATATAAAGTTCTCCGTCTTCTTTTACTGCAGAAAATTAAATACCCTACATCTGTCTGCGACGGTGACATTATCACGGGGTCCATCGTTCTCTATCAGGTATGCTTCATAAAAAATTCAAAACACTTTCCAAGTCAGTTGTAGCCTGCGGCTCTCAAGGTTTGTCTTTGTAACAATTTGATAATACTGGTCACACTGTATTGTGTGTCCTTGAGCACCAACAAGGACGGCAGATTTGTTTCCCCGATCCATACAGACGCAAAGGAGGAAGAAATATATATACTCCGCTAGCAGAAAGGCTCTGCAATTGTTTTGAGTGACAAGGTTGACAATTCTCAGAGTGCATTATTAAATATAACCTTTGAGAGAGGTGAAAGCACAATGGAGCGAGACATTTGTTAAAGCAGAGGTTGAAAGTATAGGAATGTAACAATAGATGTATTTAATATAATCAGCTGCCATCCAGGAGGCAGAGAAAATGAATCATACAACCATTACGTAATGCAATGAAATGTTATTAGCTATATGGAATTCTAATGCACATGAATAATATGTAATAGTTCCTGCTTTGTAGCCTACTTATTGTGTTTGTATGCACATAATAATCCCACTGTTAACCCTTTCACTATTTGCTACCAGAGCAGTTATCATGGCAACTGATGACTTGCTGAATCCTCTAAGTAAGCAGCTTAGGGAGCGCTGTGTGAGCCTACGGTAGCTGTAATCTACTTACCAATCAGAAATAGGATTAATCTCCAGCAACAAAACAAAAACACATAGAGTAGCTTGGTGAGGATGACAAAACAATGTTGCTCGTGTATCTTTGAAACTTATTAAGCTTAGAGAATGATATATGAAACATTTTTTCACATATCCCTTCCCCGCATCCATTCAAACTCTCCCATCCTTTTTCTCTTCTTAAGCTTATCTCAACTCTAAGAGAAAACTTCTGGGTTCTTGCTTTTTACTCCCACTCTACACATTAGAGTTTACCACTCTGCTTATGTTGCTGTGCATTTAAACGGTTCTCGCAGCCAAACTCTGGAAAAATGTAGAATAAGGTCAGAACGCTGGCCCAAGGTGCTCTTTCCTACATCTAGCACAAAACAGGAGATAGGAAATGTTCCATTAGGTTTATTGGCGAACCACTCAGCAGCTTGGAAATCACAGTGCAGTCACCTTAGCTATCTTCACACTGGTGCAAAATTAGACTTCACACAAACTTTATATAAATACAGAGCCGACAGAATTTGTGCTCTCACATACATCTCTGTGCAGAAAAAGAGATTAAAGTTGTGTTATTTGATGTATATCAGATGAGTAGGTCAACGGCTGTTTGATGAGCAGATACTTCATGGTTCTGTTTAAACCTTTGCAGCAGGTTTTGAAATTTTAGGTTCACCAATTTTAACAGTCCTACTAACATAAACTATATATATTTATATAATTCATTCATATCTTTAGTGGACCTGATCTTTCTTCTTAGAATTTCTTCATCCTGTATGTGTTGTGGCACAGTGGTGACACAGTTCAAGGGGATGACCCGCCTGCTTTAATTACACTTCCCAAAATCTTAAATAAGTCTGATTGTGAACTCAGCAGTGCTGTACAGCAGGTTTATTGCAACCACAACATGGCTCTATTAAAGCTGGCTACAGTAGACTGTACAGTCATAATTATTTTTTTCCACTGGCTAAAATTGCCAGTACCACCCATATGGTATACATCTTATAAAGTTTGTGTCTGTCTGTGTGAAACTTGTATGAAAAGCATATAAGAGTGAAAACAGATATACGATCCCTTGAAAAATTATATAATGAAACTTGCATGTTTTGGATACTTACTAAAACAATATCTGAAAGTAGTGAGAAAGTGGCCACTTTCATGAGTGAATCATATATGTTTTTACTATTTCTTTTTCATATGGGCAATGCAGGGTTAAGTACTTTAACAGTTTATTTAAATATGTTAATTATCAGCTGTTGTCACTTTTTGACAAAACATCATCACTGATTTGATTGTCTGATGGATTTTTAAAATACTGTAGTGTATTTATGCTAGTACACGCAGTGTGGGGCTACTCTCTGTGTCAACATCTGTGGAAGAAGAAAGCACAAGCAAAGTTTGATTGTCTCCATACATGTCCCTGTCATTGTCTGCCCACAGTAGCTTTTCTGGAAAAAATACACAATTTAAAAAAAAAAGCAACCAAAACATGTGACGCCACAGTTAAGTGTTCTCTGTCCTTTACCTACCAATATCTATTTATCTGCTTAGAGTGCAGAGCCAAAAACAAAAAAAAGAAATCAATGTGGCTGAGAGCAGTTGTGAGGAGCTGATCACCTTTCGTCAAGCTTTGTTCTCAATCAATGAGTTTGATGTTGGTTCAGTTGCTGGGAACGATTGACTGGTGGAAGACGTAATTGGTCTCATTTGACACTGAGGCAGGTTGGATTCAGGACAGGATAAGTGCAGTACAGGATACAGAGTGGATCGTATGTGCACTTGTGTCTCGGGGAACGAACACAATATTCCACTTGAGTAAAGGACAGACCCCAGGCGCTCGCAAACCTTATCACTTTGATCCATTGTTTTTTTCTTCATTTCTTTTGAGGTTAAAATCCGTCTGAGGCTGGATTTGTATCACTTCATGTGTTCTTGGCATCCAGTAAGGTTTCAAAGAGAGCAATATTGAAACAGAGTACAGGTTCAAACCTGTTCTCAAAAACATATAGATATTTATAATTCTTTTATTGAAATTCTGTGCAGCTTTGTTGGGTTATGAAGGAAGGCTTATGGTGTTTTACAAAAGTTTTGAGTTTGCGCTTTGTTCTAATCTATGTAAATGAGGACTGGCTGTATCAGCAAAGGTCACGGTGTTAAATATCGGATTCTGAGCGGACAAAGTAATTATAGTAATGATACTGGTACTGACGGACTAATTCAAATCGAGACCTTTTCCAGAAGATTGTCTCTAAATGTCCATGATCTCTCTTTTTTCCTAATTTGTTAATTTGTCAAACAAAAGGGGCTAAGACTGCAAAGTCACGGGGAATTACATAGAAAAAAAATTGAGCTGCAATTAACCTCTGACAGCAACAGTAGCTGGACTATACAGAAAATAAAAACATAACAAATTTTCAAATGACAGGCCTTTTTCTCGTGTCGCAATCAACCAGTGAACCGACATCAACGAACGTGCGGAGCCGGGTTTGTTTTTACAAATAATTTGCAGAATCGTTCTCGTAGGCAAGACAAAAACTGCACTTCAAAACAAGCGTGCGGTGCACTAATTGTGTCATGAAGTCAACTATTTGGTGTGCAGTTTGCTAGCTGTTGAGCACATTTAGTTTTACCTGGTTCTTTGCAAGAGTTGTCGTGAAACGTCTCTAATTTTTGTGCTTTGAGTGCAAATTGTACAATGGCTTAGTAATTTTCTTTCTAATTCCTTTTGTCCTCAGGCAAAGAATGTTTGTACGTGCATAGCCACCTCTCTCACTCTTTCTCCCTCTGTCTCTCAGTCTCTCGCTCCTCTACAAAGTCTCCCTTTTCCCTCCCTCTTTGTGCACATATCCAGCTAATTAAACAAAGCACACGATTTGATTAAACAAGTAAATTGTGCTAGTCTGTGTTTGTGATAATTAGGATAACCCAGAGTTTCTTTAAGAACATTAACTGTGATGGATGTTTCATCTACAACTTAGAATGGATGTGCCTCGACAGCACGAGAGGATACGGACTCCCGTAGTGACAAAGAGAGGCAGAACCAGGATGGAGTCTGTTTAATAATGTTGGACGCAGACGGCCCGCTGATGCCATCAGGACTTTAAACTATGTATATGCACAATATGTTTCTGCTTTGGGTGAGACAATGGCCTTCTTCAGGACAGGGCAGTGGGATAGCCTGGCCTCAAATACAGTGTAGAGACTTGTTGTGGCAAAGAGGAAGTACATTTACACAGGGACTGCGTATAAATCTGAAGAAACTTTCACTTGGGTTCTGATTAAAGCCTGAGTTCACATGTTTTGATGGCATTAGATGGAAGCAGGCCTGTAAGGTTTAGCCCTAATAACGATTCAAGGGGGAAAGAGGCCTTGGAGCATTTTTCCGTGGCTTTGAGTGTAGTGAAAATATTCAGAATGCATATATGGATATATGGTTCAAAACTTTCTGCACTGTTTTAAAGATTGTACTTTAAAAATAATACCTCATAGCTTCAAGATTTTGATCTCCATGCCATCAAACATGTAATCGGACCCCAAGTGAAAACACAAATCTTCTGCTATAAGCAAATCTTGTCCTTTGCTTAAAGCAACATTTTTAAAACAGTGTCCGCTATTGAATTAAGTAAATCCAACGTGCTCTTTTTTTCAGTGTTCTCCAATGTGTGGTTTCTGTTACTCTACAGGCCTGCTTCCATCTAAAGTTAGTGCGAGCTGCCTCTGCCTATACAGCTTACTAGAGCTACTATTGTAATTGTCATGAAACCTAATTTTTTATTCATAAATACTGAAGCGTCACAACTTAAATCATTAACTGTACAGGGAAGTGTCACCTCTGTGGGGAAAAGTACAAAGAGTGAAAAATAAGAACTCTCCATAAAAAGTCTTTACCAACCAAATGTGCTTAAACTAAAACCTTTAACACAACGACGCGTATCTGCCGTATCAGCCATTATGTTATAATGTCATAATTACAACAAGTTAGCAGTATTTGAGGATGGAGATGCTTGGGTTGCTCGGGTTCTCGTTTCATCTTTTTCAGATATTTAAATCCAAAGCAAATTACAATTAACTATCAGAGCTGTAAAAACCACAATATTTATTTTAATGAACGAGTGTTAAAGTAGAAGAATTTTCCTACAAAAGAATCAAGAAATTTGACTCATTAAGTTTTAAATTAAACTGACTTATTATCAAATTGAATGCATCTAATAACAAGAGGAGATTTTCACAATGTGTTCACGATGTTAAGGACAAGTAAGCAGTTCCAGGAAGCTTCTGTAAAGTTTTATGAGAGTATCTGTGTCTGTACCGTGGTAAGCTTCGGTGGCAAAATGAACGAATGAATCAAAAGATAACCGTTATAATAGCTCGTCAGAAAATTGTGCAGCTATTAAAAGATAAATGCCAGGACTTCCCCGCCAACGTTTCCTTTCTTCATCAGCTCTGAACTCGCTCTGCACAAGCAATTCTTGACCTTATGAAAATCCCAATATGCAATATGTAGGTGTGTTAAAAGTGGTTACTCTTTTCTTTGACACGGAGATTGCACATTTGATTAAGATAACTCATTACATTTACAACATAAAGATATTTAAAAGATTTTCAGCTCCAAGTGAACAAACATATAACTTTTATTAGCAAAAAAGTAATTTGTCATCAGATATATACAGTATATTATCCTACACGCTCAAGCTACCAAATGTTTGGGGTTAATTAGACCCCAGAGAGGCCCATAAAAATCCAACTACATTATACAGCTACACTCCCTGAGACTGCAAACGGGAGGAATGCATAATTTTCTGTGGCAAAACCCTAAAACGTGTCATCAGGTCAAAATCTTGCCCAGAAGAAATTCTCATAAAATGTGAAACGATGAACTATTAGGCTGAAAGAATAACATTTTTTTAATCCGTTTAGAAGAGCTGCATTTCTCTGGGATGCTAAATACGCCATTAGATTCGAAGATAAAATAAGTTGAAAAATGTTAATTTTGCCTTCAAGGTGTCAAATACTTTACACACAGCTGGTAGCAGCAAATTATTTTATCTTGTCACAGCACAAAGAAACACATTTCACAACTCCTCCATGAGCGTTCTTATTCTTTCCATCCCAGATTCTTTTACGGCCGGGGTCGTAATGAACACGAAAGGTCAGGAGGCTAACCGTATATGCGGACAGCACTGTACGAACATGACGGGCAATCGGCAGGGAGTTTATTTCTGTCTTATACCTTTATTGCTTATCTTGTAGATTGCACGAAACTACAACGTACAACAAGATGAGCAGGGGCGAAAAAGGACGGAAAAGGAGGAGGATGGAAGCTGTTGGGGAGCGGGGTTAGGGGAGGGGACAGGCAAGACCTGATTAAAGACGGTCTTTGTTATGTAATTAGCTCCAAGAGAAGAAGGCCCCGCTGCTGCAGGGATGGAGAGCAGCTGGCCTGAGGTTGTCTAATTGCCTGCTCGGATTCTTTCCAGGCCTCATCCTCTGGAGCTCGCGCTTGTTATGGCACAGATGTTTACTGCTGGGTATCGCGGCGAAGGCTACATGGTAACCACTGACTACTTCCACTGTTGTGTTCCAGTGACACCTTTCCCTCATGGGACCGCCATATAGCCATGATTTTTGAATGGGCTCAGCTGCTACAGCAGGGAAAGGCGGGTATTTACAGCGCGGGCGTTGACAGGACCGCGCGTTCGCTCTTGAGTCACTGCGTTCTCATTTGAGATTCAACTTTGGAATCTCTTAACTTGTGTCTCAGTTTTTGATTTTAATTTTGACTAAAGTGTTATTGACTCTTGATCTTATTTGAAGTTGGTCCATAGACTCAGGGTTGTTATTAATGTTCTCAGCAGCTCTCTGCTGTTGGGTAACCTCTGTCTTTATTAAGGATTATTACTACAAATCCTTTATTGAGGGTTATTACTCCACATTACCTCGGGAGTCTAACTGTGTTCAGTACCATATTTGTTTCGCTGAAAGACTATTGTGAATCTGATGGTTTTTTATATCAACCTTTGTTCTAGTGACGATGAAAGGCCACTCGCAAGGGAACAGGTGGTTACATCATATAGAAATTGCTCAATATTTGCATTTATACATATCACATCTATGTAACGATTTACTGTGTAGCGTGAAGCTCAAGCTGTGGCATGACCACAAATCGTATAGTAATACATGCATGCATAAGAAGGAAGTAACTGAGCAAATTGAAATATTAAGTAGTAAAACAAAACTCTCTGGCTGCTTTGTATTTGTGTGTAAGCGTATCTATGTGTGCATCTCTGCGTTCAAAGGTCCGTCATGGTTTAGTTCATTTACATCAAAGGCATATTTGACGCACTAACCAATCTGTTTAAAAAAGCTCTACAAAAGGTGAGAAAGCCACATAATGACCGAAGGTTATATCAAGGATCCTTTCTAAATCCTAACTGGTTTTTCTGTCTGCACCCTGCAGCCCACCTGCACTGTTAGTATCAGAGTGTGTGTGAGGAGGACTCTGTCATGAGATAAGAGAAAAGAAAACATGAAGAGACGGGGCAGGGGCGTCCACACCTATCTCCTCTGTGTCTGATGCAGCTTTTGAAACCAGAGGTTTGCAGGTGTTGTTTTTTGAGGGAAAGACTTTAATATGGTAATCATTTGCTGTCCCTCGTCAAAATTATTCTCCTCAGTCTGAGTGGTGTGAGTGCTTATTTCAAGCTTATTTTGCTGGCTAGCATTACTCTTACGCTAGAGAGCGCACACAGACATTCACACACCTGCTCCACAGAAAGCAGCCAAACACCTGCATCGTCTTGTCCCCCCTCTCTGCCCACACTTCCCTGATGGCCACTGTACCTCCTCATCTTCCCTCTTTCTCATTTCTATCCAGCTCACAGCTTGTGAGACATTTTGATGACCAATACCCACCTCCTACAAAGACAGACACACACCTCATTTTTCTGTAGCTTTTGTTGATATTAAAAAGGAGAATGCAGCTGGCTCTATGCAGAAAATGAGGTCAAAGCCATTCTAATAAGTCTGGGGGTATGAATCTGGCATGAGTAGGGCAAATAAGAAAGAAAAGAAAGAGCAGTATTCGTACACAAATATGGCCGGTGAAGCTTGTCCTCTAAGTTTTAGCTGCAGTCCTTCAGATCCATGGTCAATGACTAATGTTCAAAGAAATGAAAAATAAAAGTTTGACGTAAACAGTCATTTCTAGTCAGCTGCATAAAGAATTTCACACAATTTTAAATATACATTTTCATAGATTTGCAAAGACTTAAATGTTGACAGTTTTATTTGTTTCCTAGATCTACAAAAGTCTTGTGTCTCTCTGAAATGTACTCTTTTTCTTTGTTTGTTAACACCTCACACTACCTTATGGATCACTTAATTATATATTTTTTAAAAAAACGAACTCAAGGATGAACGAATGATCAACCAGTCTGTCGCAAAAACAGATCGTTTGTTTCAGTCTCTTTATTTGAATCTACAAAAAGTGCCAAATGTAACACTCTGGAGTGAAAAGCTATTGTTGCACCAACGCGCTGATTGCAAAAAACTCATCATATCTTGTCCTGCTGTGCAGCTTGTCCTAAAAACAAAAGGAAACGGGACAAGTCGAGGACAAAAGAAGAAGCGGCAGACCTAGAATATAAATACAGCAGATGAACATATCTGAAAGTCAGGTCCTTAAAACATAAGAACAAATCCAGAAGAGGCCTGACACAGGACCTGAGGGATGCATCTGGTCCTTTAGTTGATCCATGTACTGTTGTAGATGGATCGACTGAAGCGTTCATGAAGCCTCGTCAAAAAGTCTCTCAGTGGGAAACAGGCTGAATTGTGCCAAATAACACAAGAACCCATCGAGTGAGGGTTTTTTACAAACTGCATTGATATTTATGGAGGATGTCAGGATAGAGGTACACCAGTGAGTGCTGATGGGCATCTTTAAAACACGGTGGAGTTCATGGTTTGGGGCTCAGATGTGAGGAACTCCTCAAAATAAGTGAAATTATGAACATAGAAACGTGCTGTCACATCCCTACATCTGCAAAGTATCTGAATGGTAATGACTTTATTTTTCAGCATGACAATGATTGGAAACACACTGGCAGTTAAAGCATACCTGCAACACCATCAGCCATGGTTTGGGCCTCCACAGACCTCAACGTGGTTGACAAATCAAAATGCAGCCAACACTGAAAGAGTAAAGGTGCTCACAGGAAGCTCCTTAGAATTGTATAAACTGTATTTCCATGTATGTTTGCACATGTCTCATTAAATCAATGCGCCTGTCAGGGACCAAGCAGTAAAGCATAAAGGACACAGGTGGTTTTAATTCAAAAAAGGGGTTTATTGACCCAAAAATATGAAAATATATTTAACAAAGGCCAAAACTTAAACAGGCAGACCAATAAAAGAGGTCAACTCAATAGACTAAACTCAAGATAATAATTACCAAAACCTCAAACAAACATATGATAAACTGACCTGCTGAAATGACACACAGGGGAACTTAAATACCGGTTTAGCTAAACCAAATGACACACACGGGGGAAAACAAGATGGCTGCCATAGAACCAACTAATACAAAACAATGAAACAAACATGAAACACCCCCCAGGCAATGAAGCATGTGGTGCAATCCAATTAGGCTGTCAGTGGTACTTCAGGTCTCCCAGCCCTTTGCCACACCTTTTGCCAGACAGGAGTAGACACCAACCCCCAGGTAACATGTGTGGCATGCCATCACAGCGCCTGTTTCCCATTTTCCTAGAAATCGGGATGGATCAAGACTTTTTGCACAGTATAGCAGTGAAATAGTTGATGTGAAATCAAAATAAATATCTAGAAAGATCAAAAAGGTTTGGTGTAAAACAGACAAATATCAGTCCTGGCATTTGTCCAAGGGAAACACAATACAAGCTGTTGATTGTAAGTCGTTACAGTGATATTGTTTACTGTTTACACAATCTTTCCTATTAATCAAACCTGTGGGTCAGCTATAATGCAATGTTCTCTGAGCAGGCTGTTTTTCACATGGCTTGAACACATCTTAGCAGCTATGCAGAGTCTCATAGATGTATAGTACAATAGCATCCACCCACCAGTTGTCATCTTACCGCTGGAATAAAGTCCCCTGTCACTGCAAAAGATTGAGCCAACAGCCTTTCAGTTGTTAGACAGCCCTGCTACCTACTGTATAGACCAATCTGCCAACCAATTGTTGTACTCTCATAAGGCTGATTCTATCTGAATCGAGGGCATAATTTACCCTGTGCAGTGCCTGTGAATGCGGCTGAATGCAAGAGGTAGGTAGAGGCTGTCAAATCCGTCCCTGCCATGATAAATAGCCATTTACTGTGGAATGGCAGCAGGATAGGGCAGGTATACATGCTGAGACACTCGCAGTGTCTTCCTGGAAGTGTTTTCTCAGAAACCGAGCCTCAGCCGCACATGTCTTTGCTACATGCATGGCAATTGCCATAGAACTTGACAGAATATCTTGGTCTTGGCAGGCATGTCTGTAAATCATAATATCAGGGTGACATCTGCAGAACTTTTCACTGGAAAGCAGCAATTATATAGCACACCCAAAGCATGCTCTGCACTTGCTGAAAAAAACACATACAGCAATGACCACACTAGGTCAGGGTCAAAATATTCAACATGTGCTTCTAGTTTCAAATCGCAGACAGACAAGTTTGCACATTTAGTGAAATTCTGTAGGTGTGGAAAAAACGGTTTGTTGTGTGTATGTGAAAGCATGCACACAAGACACCTTGTGTTTTCTCATTATCAGAAAACAATGAGTTGGCGCGCACAAATCAATAAGTAAATGCATATTGATCGCCACTGCAGACAAAGAAGAAATACAGGAAAACAACACGAATAAACAAATAACAACAACATGCATTTCAGGCTTGTTAAGTGTTTGCGATTTAATTTTATTGACGTCTCGACAACCTGAATCACAACGAAAGTTATTAGAAGTAATCAGAAGAACGAATCAAAGTGGTGAATCAAAGCTTCTAATCCTGTGCTAACATAAACACCGTGTCCTTGTGCTGTCATTCATAACGAGATGCTTCTTATGGGCATTATTTTATTAGGGTTTGAGAATGTCATGGCTACTAAAGAACCTGCATGCGTTGGTAAAGGAGGAGTGGTGCAGTTTAACTGTTTATGCAGTGCAATTCTATAATTCAATACCCAGAGTGCAAAAATAATAACATTTTTATAGATTATATTACAATTACAGCAAAATTGTTTTCATTTAGGTGCATTAACCTTACATATTGTTTTCCTCTGCTGAAACAAAAGCCTTTCTGTTATTCAAAAGTATATTCTGGTTAGAGAACAGCCACAGCATTATTTCTAGATGTAATGTCATCTTCGGCCACCTGTAAAATGTTAAAGGTCTTTCCCTCTGACTGGATTGAATACCTGAAGCCATTACGCTGCAACTGCAAGAATGACATGTGGGTTCAATCTGCAGTTTGTAATTTGAGGAATGTGCTGCACTTGATTATGAATGGGTCAAACACCATGCATGGCTTTTTTTAATTAGTTAACTCATCCGACACAGCAGCGGGATCTCAGAACTTAGGTACGCAACCTTCTGTGCTTTCTTGCAAACAACAAAAGCAAATTATTTCACACAGATTCCACAGTTAACTAATTTGGAGAATAGCAGGGATCTCAGGAACCTGCTTGGGGACCCAGGCAAGTTTGGGAACAAAACTTTAAATTAAAGCCAAGGAAATGTAAAGTTTTTAATGACCTGACCTCCCTAAAGGGTCCCACTTGGCTCTAGTCACTCCCAATGAGTGAGTGAGTGGCATATGAAATGTTGAACAGTGTAAGTCAATCAGAAATAATTAAGAGGAGTTGTCCTCCTGTGAGGAAGAAAAAACGAAAAGGAGGAAAAAAGCAAGACAGTGGTGAGTTACACAGTTACTTATTTAGCTAAATAAAAAACGAAAAACTAACTAAGACTAAATAACTAACTCCTGCTATTAATGTGGGTGGGAGACACTTGAATTACTTAACTTCTACTAGCATTGTGCTATTTACTACGGAGCCCCCCAGGGGACATGGGAGAAAAAAAAATTAGGGAGGAAAAAAAAAA
>NW_005187462.1:951399-967638 GCF_000239375.1 Pundamilia nyererei
CTACATTCACGCCTCAAAATATCTTAAAAGTGTATTTTGTGACCCAGAAAGAGTAATATTACAACTAAGTAGCTGCCGCCATTGTTGGAGTTTTGCGAGCGCTCGCAATACTTTTGCGAGATCTCGCAAAAGTCCGTCTTAATTTTTTTTTTCCTCCCTAATTTTTTTTTTTTCCTCCCTAACTTTTTTTCTCCCATGTCCCCTGGGGGGCTCCGTAATTTACTGTGTTTACTTCAGTTTTTTAAATATGCTAACTTAGCTAGCAGAGCAGCCTAGCCATCTTGTTTCCACCACCAATTTCCATCATCTGTAAGTCTAGATTTTGGGTTAGTGTATCGAAATATCAACTTAATAACTCAAAATTTTTGATATGCATTGTCAGTTATAAATCGAAAGTATGTCAAAATTTTGAGACGTAACGAGATTCTGAGATAACTCGAAATTTCAATGCAGCCTTGCCTGGCCATTTTCTGTAGGTGAAACAAAATTCCTTCACGTCCAGCTCTGCTGATTTAGCCAAATGCACAGTGATCAGAGCTAGCAGAAAAAAACCCAAGAAACGGAGAAGCCAGTGTCACTGACAGCTTAGTCTGGGCATTCTTACAGTAACAATGATCTCCAAGTTCTAGCATAGTTGTACTTTTAATTTGGATAATAGCTTTTTCTCTTGTTGTTCTTCTTGTACTTGGTGGTGAACTGCAGCAAACTCTAAAATGTCAGTGACCGTGGATTGTGTCCAGAAGAAGTAAGCCTGCTGTCCTTGCAGATGTTTGCAAAGAAGTAATGCTGTGTTTGTAGCAGTGGATAGTTGCTTGTCTGGGTGCAGGCTTTACGTTCCTATTATTTTCTTGTCCTTTTGTCCAAAACAGAAAAGTTTTAGACCACATTTTATGATTTTTGTTTGTTTCTGTCCACTCATTGTAGCTTATTGAGCCCATTATGGCTACAGGAAATGCCATTATTGTTTGATTAGTAACCATAATGCGATTATTGAGCTTAGTGGAGTTAGCTGTTAATTTATTGTGTTACAGACAAATGTAATGTACTTAGAGTAATGCATTACTTTGGAAGACCCAGCGCAGATCTTTGGACTGTGGGAGGAAACTTCCACTGGATAAACACTGAGTCATTCTTAAGGGCAAACATCTTTTGTATCCTGCTGCAGAAATAAACACATCAACAATTATTAATGTATTCCAAATTTTAACCAGTTGCACTAGGACTGTATAATATGCCCCGCATTTTTTTGTATTTTTAATTGAATTTTGTATTTAATGCTAAACAGATTCTTCTGTGGATGTTTTATATGCTGATTCGCAGTTGTTGCCTGAAACTATGACCCAAAAAAAAGGGGAAAAAAGTTAAAATGTTACTGAATATTACATTTTTTTAACCTAATGTAATAAAGAAATCATGTGGTGCTTCTTAGGACTAGTATACATATTTATTAAATAATTTAGCTCAGGATGTAGAAACTTATCAAATGGAATATCAAACCACATATGCTTTGAATTGCTGGAGCTGTTTCCTGGTTCCTATCTTTAGCTAGTGTCCCATGTGGTCCTGTTTTTAATGGCAAATATGCCTACCAAATGTCTTGCGAGTCTCCCGAGAAGAGAGCAAAACATTCAGAAGACAAATAGACAGGGAGATGCACATGCACAGTCACACAGCACTGCACGCTGCAAACTTCATGTTAGACACCTTTTTAAGACAGCTGCTTCGTGCACTACTGGAGCACGTACAGAAGCGAGTGATTTTTTGGAAAATATGGTAGGGAAATGTTTGTTTAAAACTGTCTGTGTGGATAAATACTTTTTCATTGTGTCTTGTTTACAATCCCCGAGCTTCGTTGTGACTCATATTTCTGCCTTTTATACAGCCGATAAAAGAGCGTGCCGTGCTCGTTTCAGCACGCCAAAACAGTTTGGTTTAGTGGTGTAATTTGTCTGGTCAATGAGGACGAAACACACCTGAATAAATTATTAGGGTGGTGAATTTTTATGCCGAGAAACATAAAGGTATTATTCATTGAAAGAAGAGGCTTTAAAAGGGACGGGGTGTCTGTATATCTGCCCGTAAAACTCGTATGACCTTTTCATTTTCCTTTAAAAGTGTCATTGCATGCTACTGCTGTTTCAGAATGTGTTATCCTTATTTATACTGCCTTTGTTTGACATCTCGCTCTTTGTCTTGCTTACAAGCATTTTGTTCCTCTGACTCACTCTTTGTATGTGTTGTGATGTGTTATAACATTTGGTAATTGAATTTTCTCAAATAGCATTTAAGCTTTATTCCACAGTTTTAGATAAATAGCAGCAGTGAAATGAATCTGGCTTTATATGAGAAATTGTCTGTTTTTTGCATACAGATACACACATATGTATACAGTGTATATGTGTGATGTGTGTGTTCTAAATTGTAGTCGCACACACACATGCTCACAGTCCAGCTCCAGATGGATTTACTGTATTTTTGTGACAGACACAGCACTCCTCGGGAACGTTGCCCTTTACAGAGAGAGAGACCAAAAGCACACTACGCAGCAGGACGGGAGACGAGAAACAGCACCAAACATATGGGGAAGTGTAATGTCATGTGGCAGCTCTGGATATATAGTCACTCTAAGGCTGCTGCACCCATATAAAGTTTACCATGAATTTCCATCCCCCTCCATGGGTGGAGAGAAATGGGGAGATTCATGGACACTTCACTGGGCTGTTAGTCTGTCTCATTAAATGCCCTTTAGAATTCCACAGGTGTACATTTTAGTGTAAATCAAGTCGATATTTATGGCAACTCTTTTAGGAGGAAATACGTTTTCTCCTTGGGGAGAACATCGGTTATCTTCCAGCCCACTGCAGACAGGGAGCGTGGCTGTAATATATCCAACTGCTACATAGTAAAGGAGGTGGAACAGAGATTTTCCACAGCTGCACGCAGTATTTTGCAGGCATCCTAGAATTGCAAAATAGTCTTTTCACAATGCAATCAAACTGAATTGTAGTTTCAGCCTCGCAGCACAAAAATGCTGCAGTCCAACACTGAGACTGGACAGAGGGAAGTGTATAATCCAATGCTCATTTGTGACACATTTGAGTTTGATATTCACAACTCTGTCCTGGTCAGCTCCAGGCCACCTGTTATGTCAGTGATGGATGCCAGTGCAAGCGCTCGGCTACTAGCTGAAATGTACAGTATATGACTGCTATTCAGATTGTAAATGGTTGTGAGTGTGTGTATTTGTCATGGTTCCTTATCATCACCTGCTGTGCGCCCAAGAGCAGTGAGCAAGTGCTCACTCAATTGTTCTCCATCACACACTCACAGGAGAATACACACTCCCACACTTCCCCACACATCCTCCGAGCAAATTTAGTTCACCAGTTTGTCTCAAAGTGCTCACTTACTGCTCCTTGTTACCATATTGCAAGGAGATTTTAACATTCAAAATGAATGCACCTCCTTAGAAATAACTGAAAAGACAAAGACACACACACACACACACACACACACATGCACAGAAAGGTGTTTTTCAGCTGCTTTATTCCTGTTATCACTCAGCAAACGCACCTTGATCTTATTTGCTCACTAACAGGTTACCTAACCTCATTACATCTACCACCCCTGCCATGGCTATCTAGAAACTAGTTTTCACTTAAGTTGTTTTTGTATAAGAGTGGGGGTGGGTGGAGGCAGCTGGGGCTGCAAAGTTACACTAACTTCTATCAAGCTCATTAGGACTTTTTCATATCCTGCACGCACGATTCTGGCACACAGACGTCTGAGTCATTACATTGCACTTGATTTATTGGGCACCTTCTGAGCTCCTTTTTAATCTATTCAAAACTGTGCTGAGCAAGAACCATTGGAAATCTAACGTAATAGCAGGTGATATTGAGGCTGCTATTGATAGCGAATGAAGGGGATCTTTTTTTTTACAGAAACAACTCCAACGTAGCACATGCCTTGTGGGAGGATGAATAAACAGGTTCACAAACACAGGTGTGTGCATGCTGTTGTTGCTCAGATGCATGCAAGTGCACACACACACACACACACACACACACAGTTTGTTGAGAGACCTGCTTGTTAGTTTTGTTGGCTTTTACTTCTCCAACATTCTGTCAGAAGAGACAAAGAGATTCACACCAGACATGGTGTGTGTTCCATCTTTGGAGGAAAAAGTGTTTGATGATAGTATTAACCAGACAGCTGAGCAAGGCTGGCACTGCAAAACCCACATAATACAATTTACACTGCAGTCGAAGTATAACTCCAAATACTCTCTAACTCCATGAATATAGTAACACCACGTAGCATATACGGTGTTACTAAAGAAACTTATTTTTACTCACACCCTGGTTCAGAGAAACCCTGACAATGCCTTGAATCATGCTATGTGTATTTCCTGCTGTTCCTGAATGAGATATTGATTTTCAAAGGACTTCCCAACAATGGTGCATGGCTGCAACATTAAATCCTAACTGCACTATATTTTTAAGATCACAACAGTATTGTAAAAACTAGATGCTCTACAGTGGAGGCTCATTCTCTTTTCTGCCTGTAATGAGATACCTTTGTTTAAGCGCTGGGAGTGATGATTGTACCATTTTCCCTACCAATCGATTCCTGCAGGTATCTGCGTACATCCTGGATCCGCCTCATTCAGTTCTGCCATGTCATTTACTTCAGTGACCTCGTAATACCTCTAAGCTGTGTCAAGGTTCAGCGGTACTAGTGACAAAGATGGACTGAGCTGTTAATCTCCCACACCGATCTCCTCAGACACACTCTCTCTGTCACTGATACCCCGCAGCAGAAATCGCCTCTTTTCCTCCTTTCCCTCATGAACACTGACAGGTGAAAGGACTGGATAAGTCTTATATCTCGCTATCTCTTCAGATCAGTCACCGCGAGGGTGTGCTTTCGTGCCTGAGTCTGCCAAGGTCATTCTTGGCATTGTTCAGTACGAGCGCTAAAAGCATTGTTAGGAGAGCCGGGCTTCATCAAGGTCCTCGCCATATTCTGCAAATAAATGCTGTGTATTTGGGGCATGTGAATCAATTTGGCAGAACATCAGAGTAAATCCAAGAAAGTCAACTAAGAAAGTGTTATCGGATGACGGGCAACTTTCGAGTGAAAGGCATTGCCCAAAGTTGTGGCATTTCAAGGAATGGGAGAGGAGGGAGGGTGAAAAAATCCAAGACAGCTCAAAGACATCTAGAAAAAAATTTCTACAAAGAATGAACATGAATGAATTAGATAAAAAGAAACTGGCTGGAATTAAACCTGAAAAACAGTAATTTTAAGACAGCTTGTCTGTGATGGAATAAATACTTCATTTGATTTCAAAAAGTAAGGCCTCTTTAGACATAATGGCATCCATTAAGACACAGAGACGGATGATGAAGGCAAAGAAATAACAGCTAAATGCTGATTGGATTCACTACCTTTTTAGTCCATTAATGAAGCACTTTAATTTAGCTGCCAGACAACTTTGTCTGTGACCTCCTCTGGTGACCTCCTCCAATATATTGAGCAGTGTTTGAGGAGGGAGGGCGAGAACACCTCTTCAAGGGAAATTAATATTCACAGAGGATGCTCTGTCCTCCGCTGCACTAATCTGCATGAGATCTGACTTCCTTTCATTAATCAAGGCGACTATGCCCCGGTGCATCGCTGTTGTTTACCTTCTGAGTTTGTTGTTTTCCCAGCCTGTTGACTGGAAGCAAACAGTATAAATCACAAAACAATACATGACTTAACTACGCGCACCGGCTGATGTGGTGTCGTATGCGTGTGATTTATTCTTTAGGTTTTGCTGAAGATGCATGAGATCCATGCCTGCAAAAATTACGCTAATAACGCACAAATTAAAACTTTTAATTTGCGTTAACGGTTCAGACGACAGCGTGAGGACCTGATCTTAATGCTAAAGATGAAAGTACATTTTCCTAGAGTCACCCATGAAATTCAGGATGACAGCGATGATTATTCACATGCTAATGTGTAAATACAGCCAAGATTTCCTTTCATTACAATTATTAGAAAAGATTTTTTTCTACTTTGTACTTAATTTATAAACATCCTTTAAAGTGATCCTGTGGATGGAAGCCCTCATACATCACATACAGTCATTTCTGCACTTTCATATAGCGTTGTGTTTTCCTGTTGTATAAATCATAGCTTAAAGCTGATTATTTCGGTGCCACATTACTTCAATGGTATCTTAAGGGCTCGGATCAGTTTGTAGAGGGCGGTTCTCTTAAATAAATTCTAATGGTGTTGTTTTTGTTTCTTGCCGGTGTGCAGGTGTAAAATAGTCTATTGTTGTTTCTATTGCCTCTCCAGTGTTGTTACATAATGCAACTGTTTAAGCAGGCTAAACATTTTCACACACTGAGATAATGTGTTAGTCGTGGTTTATATGAGGGTAGGATTAACCCATAGATCACTTGAGGTAAAGGTGGGATACAAATTATACAGTAATCCAGAGATCAGAGTAATTTTTACATTGTTACATTTTATTGTTTCACTCAAATGCACATGTAGGAAATGCTTTAAAGCGTGATGTATCTTTTCTTTTAAATACCTTATACCAAAGGCAGGCGCTTCTTCTGTTAATCAGTGTTTTGCTGGAGTTTTTACAACAAAGTTTCCATGAGAAAAGAGAGAGAAGAGGCCAGTGTCATCTTTCAGTTAGCATTCAGGCGAAAAACTGACAGTTTTTCTTCGCTCTGTGATGTAAACCCATTTCTGCACTTCACATCCTTTTGTACCGAGCAAGGTCAGCGCGGCAAAATTGCTGGATGGAGAAGGTAGAATCAAAGACGTAAGAGTGCGTCGGCAGAGACAATTCAACCTCAGCAATAAGGCCTCCCACACAGGGTCGCGCAATGATACATAAGAATAAAACAAAAAAAATTACCTGTTACACTGAACTCTGCTGTGACAGTTACTGTGTACACGGTGTCATATATTTATCGGATATATTTGAATCTCAAGTTACGGCTTTTCATGTTTTATTAATTTCAAAAACTTTCTTTTAGTCTGTAAAGTCTTTTTTTTTCTTTTTACCTTGGTCAGTGCCGCTTTTTTGAAAGCATGAAAGAAATTTGTCAGTGCGGTTTGTTAAATTGCAAGTTATGCATTCTTTCCTCGATGCGACGCCATATGACATGTGGTCGGTTATATGTACGCGCCCACACTGGTTCCATTTTAGCGAGAGAAGCTACGGCACATTATAGTCATCTTATTAATACATTACATCACTCGGCCCCCGTGGGACGTCCGCTTTGAGATTAATAATTTCAGAAATACAAGGAAAACAGACCCAGATGAAAGGATCCTGGAAACACAGCACAAAGAAGAGAGAAACAGTCCTACGATGAGTTTCACCTTTAATAAACTAATAAATTAGGGCCCCACATTTTATTACTTCAGAAATGGAATTAAAGTATAAATTCCTCCCTTTTACCTTTTGATATGTTCTCTCATTAAGAAGAGGCTGAAATTGCACCTCCTGCTGCTCGGTGCTCTCTGAGCAATTGTTCTTTTACAGTGTTGTGCTTTCAAGGCAAGAGTGTAATCAAAATCCTAACCATTGCAATTAGATACAATGGCTTTCCCTATCCCTGTGTGGGTATCTGCCGAACAGAGCACAGAGGGAAAAGGCAGAATGAGTATACAGTGTCTGCATTGAAGGCGAGTGAGTAATCTTGTATGTATTGTAGGCGCGCGCTCAAAGACCACTGGCTGCGAACAGCCTTTGTTTTCTGAATTGGCTTTAACGTTGTCTAATTCAGAATGGTGCTTAAACGTGATTATTTTGCAGGATTTTCACCCGAAAGAAAGACCAGAGTGGGGAAATGTGACGGGGAGGGAGGGGGGGTGTTATGATTGACGTTGCAAAGTCAATGAATACCAGCTAGAGACAAAACAATAACATCAGCTGCAATTTGAAAGATCATATCTACGCTCTGGAAAATATCTCACATGGTTTAAATCTGTGGCCATATTCGCTGACAGACACCCGCTGTATTATCTTACAGTATTATACACAATAATGTACAGTATATTAAGCCTAGTTTCCTGTATTCACTAAACTTTTGCTATGTCTGGTGTAATTACTGATAAACACTGTCCAGAGCAGCGTAGAGCCACGCGGGAGGTGAACAGACAAAGTCATATTAAAAGTAAACAAAAAAAATGCTCCAGTCGTTGTTTGCTTCTTTTTTAAACCTGACCTTTGACTGCACCTTATTTCCTGCCGTGGAGGTCTGTTATGCGATGAGGTATTTTTGGAATGGGACACTTACTTGTTGAAGTTGACTTTTCCTTTTCACTTGTTATGCCAGGCCACAGGGATAATCAGACGCACATGTACATTGCGGTGAGGAAAAGAGGACGAAGGTGGGTATTGGATTTCAGCACAGTAGACCCCACTTAAAGGAGAGGAGTCAGCAGCCGCAAATTATTTGAAACTCACATAATTAACCCAGGGAGCAGATGGGAAGGCGAAGCAGTTTGCAAGCAAAACAAGCGTGGATTTCTACCACCACTGTTGGATCATAAACAATTTCCTGGGTTTCAGTCGTGCAGGAAGGATTAGCTTTAATAACACAGATAGCAGCCTGGCTTTGCAAATATTAAAGTTTTTAATGTATTTACAAAAAAAAGTCGTCTTAAATAGTAACATTTATGTTCCAACATAATTCGGTTTGCTAATGAGGGAATTATTTTTGGATAATTTTTTATCTGCTGATAATTTAAGGAATTGTGGTTCTTTTTCAGAATCTTTCTTTCCTCATTTATATTCATCTTTACTCAGCAGGGTGTTCAGTAACACTAACACCGTGTGCGTGTTGTGTAGTTCCAGTCAGCATTTGGCAGTCTCAAGCATGAAGCAAGGCGGGCCCGGGCTAACTGAGTCCACGGTGTGGTAATAGTTATTGTCAGTTATTGATGTAGTATAGAATTGGTAAGACATTCATTAATGAACATTTAACCTAACTAGCGTACACAGGAGGTTAGCTGTACACACATTCTGCTCAAATTGCTCTGGATGGGTCGGCTTGTACCCTGGAAACTATTTGAAATCAGTCCGGCGGCATTAAGAAAATCCTTGAGCTTTAAAGTGCTCTCTTTCACTTTAAACGTTTTTTTTTGTTACAGTTTGTTTGTTGAGATCTTTTCCTGTAGCAAAACACTGAGGGAAATCAGAAGCAGGACTGAGGCATCTCAGGGAGCATTAGGAACTTTCTGCAACTGTAAAAATTCTCATTTGTTTCAACAACAGGAGATGGCGAGCGCAAATATTTTTGATCGAACGCTAGAAAGAGAGCTCGGCGGTGAATAAATCTGCTGCGGGGTCTCGCAATTTCTCACATTCTCACAGTGGGATTTCAGCATCTGGAATTGGTGGGGTGGGTGGCTCTCTTTGTCAGCTTATTACAGAAAGAGTAAACTTTGTGGTTTTTCTTCATATTGCAGCAGCAAGTCCCAAATGCACAGTGAGATACACCATGGTAACAGAGACACAGAGCAACGCCTTTTGTTTTCATTTTCTAGTCTTTTACAAGAAGCATGCTTTCAGTCTATTTTGCTCCAGTATTCAAGGCCTCTGCACATTATGTGTCAGACACTGGGAGTGTGGAAAAAACCCTCTTCTGAATATCACTTTAGAAGATCCATTTTCTATCTTCCGCTTTGTTGTTTCTCGTGCTGTCACACATTTCAGTCCCAGCAAATTCTTGCACAAATCCCGACAAAGATAAAATTTCATTTAGACCTGTAGTGTCTGACTTTTCATGTACATTGATTCAAATGGAAGTGCAACTAATGAGTTTGATTCAGATGTTCAACAATTGAAAAGAATAAAAAGATTTAACATAAAATGCACAACAAACACAAGCAGTAACTTAATTTAAGCGCTTCAGAGCGAACGTACAGACGGTTGTTCCCATTTCGCTTCATGTGAGTCGCTATGTTCAGATAGAATATCTGAATAAATTGCACTGAAATGCATTATATATGTTATAAATTAAACAATTTGATCATTTTGCACTCAGTCCTGTAATGCCATCTGCATCCTTCAACAAAATAAGAAAAACATTTCCAATGTTTATAATATGAGACGGATGTGGAGCCAGACCAGTGCCAGCTACTGTGAGCAGAGAAGCGCTGAGGTGGTCAGATCACGAAGAATTAAGCTACGATCAGATGAACCGTGATTGAGTGTTGATTTAAAGCAGCTGGGCGCTTTGGACTGCTTCCACTCGAAAGACAGATTGTAGAACAGTCACAGACATGTAAAACCAGACAGCAACTGGCCACACACAAGGGACAACTACATATATATTTGTGTGTGTATATATTGCTTGCAAGCACAGGAGCCATGAAAATGTAAATACAAATATTCAATTACATGCATGATGATAAACGCACAAAAACAAAGCCAAACAAAAGAAAATGTGGAATGACAGACATTTGTAAATAATGTTTATAACGTGCACTTTTATACGTGTAAATATATTCACTGATGAGTAGATTTATAGGCAGAGGTCAGACGCCGGGGACAGAACTGGTTGCAGATGCCATCTGTCTTCCATGAATACTGTGCGGCACATTCCTCCGGCCTCCCACAGAAACCCTGTTTTCCATTCACGCGCTTCCTAACAATGTTTCTCTTTAGGATACGGAGCCTAATAGGAGAGCATCATGCTCTAAAATCTTTTCCACATGCCTGTCGCATCTTCATTCCCTCGTGTGACCGGGGTCAGCGGAGCGGCTGAGCGCGGCAGCCTCGAGCGCGTTTCATCCTCGCTGAACGCTCAGTATCCAAAAGGCATCTCGGCTCATCTGAAGGGGAGCACATGGAGACGGCTTCTCACTGACCTGGAAAATCTAAACTGACAAGGCAAACAAATGACAATTACAATGCTGATGATGTTAATTAAACACTGTGTCTCGGACCACTGTAATGGTATTGCTAATAAAGACCTTTCAGCTAATGAGAAGTACAACTTGATTATGGATAAAGGCGAGGAGCCTTCTAGTCTCTCGTCAGTGAGAGGGGTAACATGCGCTCCAGCGTTTTCATCAGCATTTTCTATCCCCTCGACGGTTGTTAACACTGATACCAGAATTGAGATTTATGATCACCAAGAGTGTCTACTGTTTCCCCCTTAGCTTACTGACATGATCTGACATGATCATTAGGGGAATGATGCAGTAGGTGTGCAACCGCTGTGGCTCTGACAGCCCCTTTGGAAAACTTGTGAGTAAATGTTGTATGATTTGCTTTGCTTATTGTCCTTTTGTTTGGCGACCGTCTAGTGGGAAGCATATGTTGCAGATAGTGAGGAATCTAAAGAAAACATCCTTTTACAAAAAAACAAGAAGCCTGTTCCTTTGGCTTTTATTGCAACTATAAATTTCCATGACGCTCTACATCATAACAGAATAGAAAAATAGATGATGGTAATTAGTGCTGCTTGTTTTCCTGCAGGGCAAAACTGTCTTTTGTAGAATTTATTTAGAGGGGAGTGATGAAGGTCAAAGGCCTGTGAAGGATCAGATGCTTCTGAGAATTGTTGAGACATCATCTGACCAATTATCTTCCTAAAATAATGGAGACAAACTGCCATTCTGCATAAGTAATAGCACGCAAACAAAACAAAACAAGAAAGGAAAAAAAAGGAGAGGGCGAAATTATATTAATCTTGCATAATCTCATAGGGCCACATTATTTTGCAGCAAGAAAATGTCCCGAGAACATCGTTGGGTCCTGAAAATGTTATACTAACAAATGAGAGCCATTTTTTATGGTTCTATAATGAGCGTATGTTCCAGAAGAGTACTTCAAGCTGAGGAGAGGAAGTCAGCTGTCATCCTTTGTGGACTCTAACTATGGAGGTAAGAAATACAAATGGGCTCTCTCTTATAATGAGATGTTAGCCCAAGTATCACATAGAGCTTTTAATCGTCTGTAACATGCTCTGTGGGAAGATAAAGTGAGATAACAAGCTAAGTGTTGGAGTTCAAAGGAAGCCTTGCGGAGGGAATCACACTATGATGTCCGGTGTATATGATACGGCCTCGCAAGATGGATCTGCGGTGTGCGTGATATAAGGTAGTTGTTGCGACGGTTAAATTCTTGGAATAACTGAGTATTTCTCTTCGGGTCTTACTTGTCAAACAACCGAAAGCTTTTGAAACAAGAACACACATGTGATGAATTTCATTTATTAAGGAAAAAAATGTTCTTATCTTAAGATCAATCCCCACAGTGCACTTCTGTTTAATTTATAAAAGATGCTAGGCATAAATAAAAGCGCTTAAGCAGGTTCTAGAACCTCATTTGTAACTCACACCCCTGTGATCTATAAATCTTAAATTAACTTTGACGGCAGCTGCCTTGTATGTTCCCCCTTGGATAATGACAGCATAACTGAAGGTTTAGTCAAGGATAACAACAGACCAAAAGATTTTAAGAGACAACACACACCTTGGGAGCATGTTGCCACCGGAGCGAATGAACTGCAGCCGACAAACTGCGATACTCCTGCGAATCCAGCAAGAAAATCATTCACATCGTGTCTAAGCTTTGAGTCACGTCAAAGGCAGTTTTGCTTTTTTACGTGTGTGTTTAATCCAAATGTGCTTTGTAAACAAGGCCCCAGATTTGCCCCACTTGTAAATGCTTTGCCGTACAATCAAATCTTGATATGCTTTGAGGTGCTGTTTCAAAGTTAGAAAGGCCAATAGTGTGACAGCAGGATTCTGACGGTACCTTAAGGGGAGTTCCGCTTCCTACACTGTTTCCGCCCCATGTATTGACAGTAAATTAATGGACTTGTGTAGCACTCAGCACTCAGCCAGTGAGTGGCACCCCATTGATTTCAAGGTGTACTCTTGCCCATATATGGCTTTCTGAATAACCCTTTAAGGTGCAGGAAGAGTGCTCAGACAGTCCACCGCAAGGATGAAGCTCAGTCTGGATAAATATTTCAACACTTGGACTTTGTTTATTGATTGGGGCAGTAATTTCCACACATGCCACCCCAGGGAGACAGGCACTAATGATGCTGGTTCCACCGTGTCCAGCCAAGGCTTTCCCACAAAGACATATTCCCAAGTCCTGGGCCTGTGAATTATGGGATAAAACATTAACAGCTTTCAAAAGTGTTGCGCATGTTTCTTCCCCCCCCCACCACGAACGAAGACTGGTGTCTCTCATCAGCAGGCCCCGACCAGGGTAATGGCATCTTTGGTTTGAAGCCAAACTGCCTCGTGGAAGAAGACGAGCAAAACAAAGCAAAAAACTCAAACTTTCCACACTTGCTGCCTTTGTTGTTTCTGCACCCCTCCTGAAGCGCAAAGTTGTGATGTATTTGTCGCAGTAAAACTCCGTCGGCTGTTACATTATGGTCAGTTAAAGGATTAATTACCGTTAATAACAACGTATTGCTCGATCTGTCCGCAGCTGCAGCGCTGAAATTGCAAGAGGACTTCAACCGCGCGATATCTCGCATTAAATAAATTCCGTCGTTTTCTATTATCCGAGAGCCCATAGTGTTGCCAGCGCTGATGCATTTGCCCAAAGCACTCCAATGTCTTGTCACTTCTCTTGCCTCTGGCACAGGAACCACTCTAAATCCCAGTTGTTTGTATGCATGTCTTTGCTCGTGCCCCTCTAAAAGGAAGCTGTATTGGATTTGTGTGTCCCCCATGGGCTCCATAAAGAGTAAAATATCTCATGAAGACACTAGCCGCATGCTGCGAGGATAGCAGTTTAATATATGTTGCCGTGTCTCACATCCTCTAGGGTGATGAGGTGATGAGAGCTAGTTTCCCACCTGTGGGGCGACAGTAACAATTTGTGCTAACTCTAAGGCAAGTCAGCCCCGGCTGAGCAGCAGGAGAGCAGAGAGGAGGAGCACTGCTGTTACTCAGACGTGCTAATTACCTCTCCGGTAAAGTGTACAGTGACTTCCCCCCCTCTCCCCTTGGCCTGGCGCCTCACGCCATCAACATAATGAGAACATAACTTTTTATTCTGAATACCTAAATATCTCCTTAAGTGATCGATAATGTGCATCATCATAAATCACGTCTGGGATTGCCTGAAATTATTCCAAAAGTCAATACTGTGCACCGCAGAAGACTTTTGAGAGCGACTAATGGTGAGATATAGCTGCCTTTGGGGAGATATGAGGGATATTCATGCATATGTATAGCGCAAAGTTTCTCACCCCCAAGCAGGAGCGAGACCGAGGTTGGCACTCGACAGGCACTTCTTGGCCCGCTGTGTGGCACCGGGCCCAGCAGGAAGAGCAGTGTAACCGGTGTCTGGTAGCGAGCCTGGCCGTGAAAACGCACCATTAATTCTTAACACAATTAAGGCGGCGCTGAAGAGAGAAATTAAGAGCGGTCCTTATTTAGCAGACAGAGAAGTCTTTTTAAAAAGGCCACTAATACCGTGATTACTCAGATTTGAGGGAAATTATTCAGAAAGGGGCCACATGGGAAGAATTGTTCGTGCTTAGCAGGCATTTCTGAAAAGTTTGCTTTTCCCCTTGTTTTGTCTTTACAGTATCTCACTTTGTTGAGTTTCACTGAATGCAGTTGCTATTTTTCACCCCGAGATCGTGACTGAATGGGCAAAAGAATTTTGTGCAGCTAATCAAGTAATAAATAGCCCCCGCTCTGTGATGGTTTTTAACGGCTTCTGGAGCACGGAGCTTCAGCTCTCCAGTGGCTCCACATGAGATCAGCCGCAATCATTACTTGTTTCTTGGAGTTGAACAGGGATTACCCCCACAGCAACTGCCGGGCTGTGGGTTTGAATTATAAGAAGGGCAAAATAAAATAGATTCTACACAGCAACAGCTTGCTCCTGTGTGATTACAACAATGTACGCAAATGTTGATGCTTGGAAAAAAAGCACATCTGTGCGCGTATACGCAGCATGATGAAGAAGAGAGGTGCAAATCACAGTTAATGTCAAATGAAGCATTTGCTCCATGGATGGAACCCAATCTCAGCACGTTTGATTTCTACATTTGGTTAATTTATAAAATGGTTCATCATTTGGTTTCCTGATTTACAGAGAATAATTGATAATTGTTATTATCTTTTGTTTTTTAATGCTTGAATTAAGAATCTGCGCTGATACAGAAAAAGTAAAAACCTGCAAGAGTAAAAAATTACACTAAACTGCTTTAAATGCTGCGTGTGATCAAGGCTGTGTTATTTGTTAAAATGATGAAACACACGCCTTTCTGACTTTTTTTAATCTCATAAACACTGCTCATTAGTCTCGCCAACAGATCCCCGACAAAACTTAAAGAGAACAATTTAGTAACAGCTCCTCTTTATATTTTTCCCTTTCTTTCTGTTTCTATAAGTTGTTGTTTTTTTAAAAAAAATTAAAATATTCTTACCCGTTTCACATGTCGGCTATTCAAAACTGAAAAAAGGACAGTAGGCAGTAGTGAGCAATGTGCAATTTCTGCTTCTTAGTATGCACATTGTATTGTGATGGACTTGGGAATACAGCTGTGGAGGCACCTGCAGGTTCATTTGCAAGCTAAAATTCAAAATCTCTAAGGAATCATCTCAAACTCCTGATTGGACACCTGTCAGCTCTTCCGATTCACCAGACATTATTAAATTGTGGCTAATGATTGGTAAATTTCAGCCAATCACATGGATTGACAAGAGGACGCCATAAAAAAGGTAGAATTTGTGTCAGCGCTGCTGTGGAAAAGGCGAAAGCTGAGTAAATTAGTGTCTGTATGGATAATACATTTGATCCTGATTAGTGCATGCAAAATGTCAGCATATTTTGAGAAATGCTGACAACAAGCAGAACATCCTCTAAGAGCAGTCAAAAGTTTTTCTATGTGCAAGTATTTCATGGGCATAGGAACAATATTTGTGTGTGTGTGTGTGTGTGTGTGTGTGAGAGTGAGAAAGACTGAGCGCGTGGGTGTGTGTTGTGTACGAGGCCTTTGTGAAAGCATGTTCTGTGAGTGTGCGCGTCTGCGGATTCATGCAAGAGTGTGTGCGTATATGTGCGCGCGTGTGTGTATTTCCTCCTGTCCCAGAGGGAGGGTGCTGAATAACAGGCCCTTTTTGACAGGCTGGGACGCTGAGAGCTGTCAGCCCCCTCGCCAGGCCTGGGATGAGTAGTGAGAAAAAGAGAGGGAGAGGAAGTGATAGAGAGAGGGA
>NW_005187462.1:967658-1016638 GCF_000239375.1 Pundamilia nyererei
GGGGGGGGGGCTCCATGTGTTTAGACTAATAGGAGGCCAGCGTTCAGCTTCTCCTCCAGCAAGAACAGACAGTTGAAATCTCTGGGCAGTTAGCACAGCGCTGCCTCTCAAAGATTTCCTGTCAGATCATGTCTATAAGAGGGGAAGAGCTTCTCAATAGCAAAGGGAGGGAAAAGAGGGATAAAGGAAGGGGGAAAAAAAGCACCTGAAAAAATTGTCTGCCTTCATGAGAACTGAGCAGCCTGAGTGGAGTTAAAGTCTGACCTGACAAGACGTATGTGCAATTTCTTCATATTTGACAATTTAAAGTAGAAAAAAAGGGCGTCCACTTAAAGGCTGAAGGTTCCAGTGCAATTAATAGCAAGAACATTTATTTGTGACTGCGTTTAACCTTCTGGCCAATGACACAAATTAAATATAATGTCTCTGAATCTGAAAAACCGCTCAAAGGTCTCCCAGATTCATTAGGCAAGAGTTTAAAAACAAAAGAGGGATAACAACGGCGCAATAAATTTGTCATGGCTTTAAAATGCCAGACACATAACCTCTCTCCTTTGTGAAAACATTTTCCCCGTGTAGGACCATTT
The DNA here is from genome assembly GCF_000239375.1 of Pundamilia nyererei. Taxonomy (NCBI): domain Eukaryota; kingdom Metazoa; phylum Chordata; class Actinopteri; order Cichliformes; family Cichlidae; genus Pundamilia; species Pundamilia nyererei. The sequence continues at coordinate 968,246 of NW_005187462.1, forward strand.
ATTAAGAGTAAAATATGCTTCATTTTGATTACATTTAATTGCATATAAACAAGCGATTTGGGCTATGTATATGTCGTTTATCTTTTTTATTACATGAAAAGATCCAAATTTGCAAGTTACAAAAAAAAGTGGAAATTGCTTCAATGCATTCAGAGAGTTTTTACTACTGCCCATCAGCAGCATAATAAAAAAGAGGTTTTTAACTGCTATACAGAAGTCCTGTGCTGATAACCAAGCGTCACGTCGCCATATTCAGGTATTTATTCTCACATATAAAAGCAAACATTATCCCTGGTCTGTTGATCTTCCTATTACACCGTTTCCTGCAATAAAACATGTTTACAAAATGCTCTCATTCGGCTGCGAGGGATGCTGACGTCGACCTGAAGCCCATTATGAAGCGTTTTTCTGTTTTTTTATTTAATTGCATCTTGTCATGTTAATGATGCAAAGCTCAAATATCAGCTATAGTGCCGACACTCTGTGGTGACCCCCTAGTTTGTGCAGTGATGGAGCCATGATGGTGCAGCGTCAGCATTAAAAATCGTTGCTAACGGGGATTTTTTCACTCCAGTTTTTAAAAAAATGGTGTTTTCACATCATGAGTGGTTTGCAATGGAGCCGCCATCCTGAGGCATGATATTGAATGCAAATATCAACAAAGTGTTTCTGTTTGAGCAGAATGAGAAAAAGGAGTCTGTCAGTGAAATCAGGCTGAATTAATTTTGAACGAATGCAGTCGGCTTAATTTGTAGTCAGCTCTCTCCACGAGGCTACACACACAAATACATTGCAGCTAATTAGCAATGCCTGCTACAGAACATGCGTCGTTAGGCATGTGAATAGACAGGAAGGCAACACGCGTGCAGCATCAGCTCGACGTGATGCCGGCAGGGAGATGCGTCTTGCAGATCACATAATACTTTAGATTAATTTGAGCCAAAGTTAATCTTATCTGGAGATTATAGTAAGCCACAAATAATGGCGTTTGCTTCCTGACAGTGTCCTTCATCCCTGACCCGGTAGATTTCTTACTAAAGTATGAGTCATGCAGTCAGGCCTCTGGCTTCTAATAGCTGTTTTGGATAATTACACTTGACAGTAGACAAGTGCTTGAGTTCTGACCAGATATGAACAGTTTAACAAATATTTCTCTTTTTTTTTAAAAAGAAGGAAGAAAAAAAGGAGCTAAACTTTAAAAAAAAAGTCATGTTAATTCTGTGGCTTAAATAACTAACCAAAGATTTCAGGTTCATCGTTATTCCAGGAAAACGAAGCCCTCTGCTTGCACGCTGTCAAAATGACCTGCTAGCAATGGCTCGTGACAATCATTTGCTTCACTTCTTTTCTCTTTACAAAAAAAAACAATGCTGCATGGTGACTGCAGCAGACGAAGCCATAAAAGATAACTGTCTTGAAACAGAAAACAATTAACACACTGACCGATAACACAGACAGCCGCCCCAGCCTGGCACTAGCCCGCTCTGTGGGACGTCAGATCCTTCGTTTTCTGTCAGGATGTGTAGGAATGCGTCTCTGCTTATTGAATTGTTGAGGAGGGACCCTTGCCTGGGGGTTAATACAACAATTTACTCTGGACTGCCTGTGGATGTGTTGCCATGATTTGTTTGGTGAGCGTTGTCAGCCTGCAGGGTTTGGCGTGCACTTGCCTTCCTGTTAAGTAGGAAGATGTAGCGAGTTCCAGGGAAGCTCCATCATTTGCCTCCCACAGTAACTCTCTTTAATACGTCAATGGAAATGAAAGATGGCTCGATGCATCATGAATTTGCTTCTACACATCACCCTTACTCAATTTTCATTTCGTGGCTTCTTTCAATCGGCGAGTGTCAACTTCACCTGGTGTCGGCTGAATCGTCTTTTCTATTCTCCGTAAAAAACAATGTTTACTTATTTAAATGCATTAATATAGTGCACATTTTTGTGACGTATTTAAATAAATGATATAAAAAAAGATCCGACTGCCTAACTTTTAAAATATTGCTGTGTAAATATGCTGCCCACAAGCCCGTTTAAGATTTTGTAAATGCATTATGTTTAGCAAGGGAAAAAAATCTGGCAGGCTGTCATCTTTCAAGAATATAGGTTATGGGTTTATTTACAGCGCGCTCTTGATACCATCGCATTCATTCATGTTTCCACCTGACATATTTTTGTTCCATTGCAACCTCCATCTCTGCACCTCTGCCATTTTTTATGCCTCAAGTGTCAATGAAGCTACGATGGCATTGGGATATAATGAGGTTTATATTTAGCCATTTCCCGCCTTGTGTACCGCCTCGCCTAAAGTTTGACTGGAAGCTACAATCTGTCAAAACAAAGGAAGTCCTTTTTTTTAAAAAATATGCCTGCTCAGTACAAATTATTCTTTCCGGCAGAATTTTCGATTTAGGCTGTCTCAGAGAGATCATCATCATTCAGCAGTTTTTTTGGCTCGCTTTTAGCGCTGCGCTGCCAGTGCTGACCAATCGCAGAGCCGTCAGGCTTCCATTGTGGATTGTGCTGCGTTTGAAAAAAACAAAACAAGGCATTTTTCCTTGAATTACAGAATTCCAAATTATGCCGAGTTCAATACTTTCAGCGTCTGCTGGAGTGTTACGAAGTATCCTCGTCCTCAGTGACGGTATCAGAAAAAGATCAGGTTAGATCTCCACAATGTGCACTTGATCTTGAGAAGCCACGAAGCAGCTTTTTGCCAAATAGACGTGGCATCATCTTCTAGGTGGGTAGCTTTCCGTTCAATTTGAGCCTTCCCTTTCATCAGAATAACCACCCTTTCACTGCAGTCTCCTTGAACAGATGCTGGAAAAGACAGGGGAAAGGAATGACTGCTGGCAGGTATGATTGTACTCCAACACAATGTTATCAACCGGACACAGTTTTGTCGAACATTTGGAGAAAATCATTTCGCTCGATCTTTGACTGTCTGCTGGGCTGCGAGGCAGCTGTTGGGAGACTCACCACCTGGTGAGCAGCTTTGAAGTACACTTTGAGGATTAAATTATTCATTCAGGATGGCGACATGTATCCAGCTTGTCTGAAACTGTGGAGAAGATTTTGCCTCCTGCAGCTCGCCGGACAGTTTCTAGCACATCCAGCTTCATCCCACTTTATATTTAAAAAAAGGAAGTTTTCAGAAAGTCCCGGGTCCTTGTCATAGCAAGCTGGAACATAGCCACCCACAGTCTAAATGGAGATTATCATGATTACTTCCATTATAAAATATTACCATACATGAAACATTTTATAATCTTTTCTCTGTTTCACAGATTCGAACGTGTTTGTGCCCATCACAGCGCTTTGACTCGGAAACTTGGTTCTTCCAGAGTTATTTCCACCACGAACGCAGCCACTGGAGATCAACTCGAGCGTGTTTAGAAAGGTTCGAGGACACAAACAGAAAAAGCAATTTAGATTTTATTAATAACGTGGTGATTGACAGGAAATTTAAATGGCTCTGGACTGTTAAAAGAGACCCTAAACACATTTACGCAGCTACTGAATGTATTTTCTCATTTGATGGCTTTTCCATCGCTAAGTATTTAATTTATGAAGAATAATTTTAGGTCTGGTTTTCCTTTAAATTTAAGCACACGAGGAGGAGCGGAGGGAACAGGTATAGGCCGCTTTTGTCTTTAATTCGGTCGTGTAAGTGTTGTTTCGATATTACATTTACTTATGCAAATCTTTTGGGTTTTCTATAAACTAAACAAGCAAAAAGCATAAGGAACCTTTCTGCAGTGCCAAAAATCTGCTCCAACAGAGCAGCTACGATCAGAAACAAAGGTCAAATCAAAGAGGGAAAAAGAGCGGACAGTGTGTTTATTTTGTCTGTTTGTCCCGTTTGCCCAGGGACAAAGGTGGTTTCTGTTTGCTTGATCTTTCTGCTTCTTTGTTTTTATAAACTGTGGCCAATGGTACGTTTCCCTTCACTTTTCCCATCGCATGCATTTTCTTATTGTAGAAATAAATGTGTTTTATATTATCATTACTGTTTTTGGTAACTGGGGATGGTAACGAGCAGGCCAACTGAGCCTGACTTTACCTGTGACGTGGTGATGAGTGTGTTTTATTGGCTCATTTTGGTGCTCTGGTAATAATCACCTTCAGCGTGTACGATGTCGTTCCCTGCAGAAGGCCGGATGTTCTCAAAGCTGTAGTATTTACGTCTGTGAACATGTCCTTTGTGAAGTTTTTCTCTTCTCGGTGTGATTTTTGAAACTACTTTTAGGTTTTGATGATGGGTTTGAAAATGCACAATTTTATTTTCTCTGAATGGCAAACGTAAATTTGAGCAATGCAAAATTACACATCACTCTCAGTGGGAATCGGACAGGATTCAGATCCATTCGCACTGGTGAGACTGATTTTTTTCTAATTTAATAATAAATGGTGCAAACAGCTTATTAACTAATTGTGACAGCATGCTGCACGTTCCTTTGATGAAGTAAATCAAGAAAAGATCAACAGAAGCCACATAAATGATTGTAAATAAGCCCTAATTGTCACTGAGTCATTTCTTTATCAGACAGAATAAAAAGAGAGCGAGACACAGTCGTACAGAGTCATCCTGCACAGTGCGCTGAGCACACTTCCCTCTTTATGTCAACATGTACTTTGTATCCTGACAGAAAATACACTGCTGTTGATGTACAGTATGATTTGCATCATGTTTTTTTAGGGCAGGGAATTCAGCATTGCAGACTCCTGCAACGTTAACCGGTACCCAGGCGGAATGCAACGAGCGTGAACCGAGATACTGTGTGATTTTATCTTTACTGACATTGGGGAGCAAATTACGAGAAGGCCCTCAAGGCTTGCATGCTACAGAAAAGTGTGATCCCTGTGGTTATGTAATAATTGTCTAGCCTGACTCAGTACACCACAGTTTCTGAAATAGCAGAAAATTTGCCAGCACTCGGCCGACAGAAGAAAACATCTCTACCTTGTTAGCCTCGGTGGTTTCTGAAACGAGGTTTAGTGCCTGCTGACGGATTTTGCACTCGTGGGATATATTAGACCATATATGGTAAACGTTTGCAGGACTCGTGAAAGTGTCTCCCGAAACAAAGATCTCTTTCAGATTCGAGGCTGAGACAGCGTCAGCTTGTTATTTCGTGTGGCTTGTCCTGTGCATTGGTGGCCGTACTGGGCACTTCAGATGTAGGACTTGTGTTACATCGACTAAAATTGCACTGAGACTGACCAGTGGCTCTGCTGTCTCTTCACAATGCCCCAGATCTCTCGTAAATGCTATAGTCTCTCAGGTATATGTAGCTTGAGGCTACTTCCATGTGGCACAGATTTAATTATGTGCCATATTTAGACATATTTTAAATGGATTTGAGGGACAAAAGAAGATGATGGAGTCCCAGTATTCCAACAGTGGAGCACAGCTGCCGTTAGAAAAGGAATTATCTGGCTGATACTATCTGTCTTTTGAAAGCCTCAAACAGGTCTCCACTTTTAGTAATTAAATTAGACAGTCATCGCTGCCAAGCTTTTGATAATTGGACAAAAGAAGTCAAACAGCACAGTGTGCAAGCATTCCTAAAGTCACAGACAGTTGGGAATGTCAATAACATTTATAGCCAGAAACAGAGGCACGAGTCGCCACAGGCTTGGAGATCTGCGCAAAGCTTCGTGGTTGGGGGGATAAATGAGCTTGTCACATTTGCTCAAAGATCAGTCCAGAAGGATTTATCACTAATTCATGTGATTTCGAAACTATTTGAATTACCACCCTGATGGCTGCACTTCCACCATAATCTTCTTACGCGTTGCCATCTGCTCCACATAAGACTTAACGATGTTCCAGCGATGAAGTGGCCAGCATCTTCTGTGATCACTGTTGAGGGAAAGTTAGACAATTTAAGTGAACTTGGCATGTTAGACAGAAAAACAGACAAACGCATATGGAAAAGGTTCATTAGTATTTTGGAAACGAGATCCCGCGACTGCTCCCGCTTTTTTTTTTTTAGGGAGCTCATTTCCTGAAATGAGTGTGTGTTTTACCTTTTCTCTCCAGTGAAAATCATTCTGGCATACATCTATCAAAAACGAAGCAAATTCCATGCAAAGATTAGATCCGCATTAACCTTTTAACTCTGTTCAAATTGAGTATACATGCAAACTATTAGTTTGATAGCTAGATAGTTATGAGGTGTCATCAAAAAGTTAATTTACCCTGAATATAAAAAAGCAAAAACCTTATCTGAAATTTGACCACTACCCTCTTCAAAGTTGTCTGCTTGTGCAGCTTCCAGCAGTCCTGCCATTTTTAAATAATTCTGAAGGAATCCAAATATCACTATAAATCTGATTAGGCACATGGAAGAGGCCACAGTCTGACTGTCTATATAATTAAGTTGACTTACAACAATAGATTATTATTTTACATAAACGTTTTCTTACACACACTCTCTTTGCTTTCAGCAACTGTTTAGCCGACTTTTAACCTCACAAGGAACACAAATCTTCCTCGACTCTTCAGCATCATGCAGGCTCTGTGTAGCTGCGTCTCTCTGCAGCAGTTAGTGTAAGACATACATGTCCTGCCTCTGTGCACAACACGGGTAACATCTGTGACAGCTGATTTTCTCTCGGGGAATTGGCAGCATACCAGAAGATCTTGCAGCTGTTACCCTCCCGAGCTGCAGATAGAGGGGCTTTTGCACCAGGTGGAAATTTGCTCACGTAGTTTTTCACGAAATGTTAACTGAACTTCAAGCATAGCTCCCCTCCGTGTATAGGAAATCTGGGGAAATAAAGAAAATACAGTCCATTCGCATTGCAAAGTGAAATTATTCGATGCACATTCTCACAGTGGTGCGCACATAGACACAAATCACGAAGCATAATTAAACGTTCACCACAGAGTGTGGGGGAGGAAAATGCTGGAGTGGAAGTTCAGATCGTGCATTTCCCTCCACTCATGTGATGGCATAACACGAGCAAGCAAGAAAAAGTCAATTGACTGATGACACAACTTTTTTTATATATATAAAAACAGGAAATTAAATTTTCATACCATTGCTCTAATAATTTCCAGAGCTTCAGGCCTGCATTTATATTTAGATAAATATGGAATAAGAACTTTACATGGTCATCCCTTGCAGCCATTAAACAGTTTGTTTGTTTTTTTAAAAGAAGGTTAAATATTTCAGAATTGTCATTTCAGAGGAAAACAACAGACAATAATAATAAATAAGTTCCCCTCTGAACAGATCACTGCACAATCTTTGGCAGCGTTTTACCATCTGAACCATGTTTGTGCAGAGCGAGACTCTGCCTGCGTCTTACACACATCCCTGCAAATAATCACTGAAAAAAGTCATTTAAATTTAAAAGTGAACGAGAAATTATGAGCAGTGCAGTGTGGATGGAATTTATTGTGATGTCACAGATATTGCCAGCTGACGTTAATACGCTAATTAAGTTATTGGAAATGCTGCGTTAAAGGAGAAAATATAAATCCCTCAAGGAGATGCCGAGTTGATGAAGTAAAGGGAGTAACAGTAGACGCAGCAAGTTTCATTTACGCTTCCTCGTGAGATAAAAGAGGTGCAAATCAAATATAATAGGACTGAATAACATGTGGAACTTTTTTTTCTTCTGTGAATGGAGAATTGAAATCTTTGAACAACATTTTCATTTGCAAATTAGTATTTTTTTTTTCCTGGAGTGACATGCAGAGCAATCAGCAGTCCAGGCAGATTAGACGGCCGCCACCTTGACAGTAACTTGACAGGAAGTCATATTTCATGGTTTTGCTGAAAAATGGACTCACTGTCATGGTGCTTTGTGTTTTAAGAGGAAACCCAGAGACCTTTAATTAATTTAATATCCACTTTTTTGTAGTTGGTTTTTAGTGGTTTGGCTCTTGCTCAAACTGCAAAGGAGCTGCCATAGTCCTTATGTGTGTAATGGTGGGGAGGGAAGGTGCAACAGGAAGTTAACACTGTAAACATTTTTCTGAGAAACGTTGTAAATTTCACACAAAGTCTATACAGTGACAGAGCCTCAACAAGGTGAGTAAAAGCATCAGCACCTCAGTGACTTGCCTCGGTCAGGTGTACAGGCTGGCGGGCTTTCTTCTGCTGCACCACGACATTACAGAATCAGGGTTTACAAAGCAGACCAAAGCCTGCCTGCACAGGCCCCCATTCATGTGTACAAATACACTTGTAGAGCGAGCGGCAAGTGGTGAAGTCATACTCCTGAATTATTATATCTGATCGAGGCATTTTTTGAACGTTGAGGAGTCACGCTTAACAAGCACAAGGCCCAGGTAGCGCAGCTGGCTCTCAGAGATCTTACCTGCAGGTGCACTAACGGCTGGAGTCATAATGGACAGCCTGCAGCTGTTCTGATGGTGAGCAGGTCTTTTATTTTTCTTCTACCTCCGGCAGTGCTCTTGTGTTGTGAGATTAATTCACACATGATCAAATCTGCATCTGTCTGCTTTTCCATATTGTCGCGCTTGAATAATGGATTCATAAAGACAGCTTGTATTCTGGGCTGTGCAGGGGACTTTTCTCTTGGTTTCTGCAAACTTTTGATTCATGATTATGTTGTGCGGCGATGCGGGTTTGGTCTGAGATTCCACTGTCAGTCTAGTTACAGTACTCGTTGTTTTGAAGCCTCTCTATAAACTCCACTTCTCGGTTATTATTTTTTAGCCAGAATATTTCAGTCGCATTGTTCTTTAATATTTCAGGCTGCTGGTTTCAGTTTTGACTCTAAAACTGATTTGTTGCACCAGCTAGCAGAATGGAACGGGTTAACTTTTTGGTGTTTTAACAATGCGCTGTCACCAAACTTTAGCGGGACGTGGCTTTGCTGTTGTTAGATTCTTAACTTTTCGGTGAATTATTTTCTTTTTGTTCACTGAACGAGTCAATTAATTCCATAAAAGTAGCTCAGAGTCTGGTGAGACTTTCATTTCAGCAGACATGCTGTTGAGTTTAAAATCCTTATTTACTCCATTTTCTGTGCAGTTATCCCTCGGCTGCTCTTATTCTAGTTCGCAGGCTGTAAGCTGGTGCAGATTAGTTGACTTATTTATTACAGAGGGTGTCTGTTGTCGATTGCAGAGCTTATCCAATGTGATTAATGTTGGGTTTGTGGAACCACCAAAGCAAACACAGACTGGTCTTTTAAAGGGTCTCCACCACCAAGGGATGCGCTGGAGAGATATACTTACAATATGTCTCAAGTTGTGCGTTGTTTAGAAATTTTTCTGTTAATGTTTTTTGTCCATGAACAGATGAAGCCATGGAGGTCCCAGTTTTTATTGCTTGCTTGTTTTGCTGAGGCTTTATTCCGACTCCCGAGAGAAACGGAATAATTGGCATTTCCTTTTCTCAGCAATTAGAAATGTTTCTGTAATGTTGAAATATACTCATTAGGGCGTCATTGCCAACCATTTCCAAGATTTCTGTGCAGCAGCCTGCATAGACGTGTTCACATGAATTGCATTACTCTGTGTATGTATAAACAATGCAAAAGGTTTGTGCTCCGTTGCAACTTTTGCCTCTGGTTGGTTCCTTTCTGCCAGCACTAGTTTGATTTATTCACCGTGATGCAGTTTATTATACAGGTGAGGCCTCCCGATTCTCCTGTATGTATGTTTAAATTTGCAGTGAAACTGAGACTTACCACTGTGAAATCATCTCTTCTGTGGCATGAATAGATCACTTTTAATTCTCTTCTACATTGTGTGTATCCTTGGCCGCTCGTGCACTCTGGCTGATGTGTGCGCCTTCATGAATACGCGCATATGTAGGCTGTGCGCATAAAGCTTTTACACAGTTTCAGCTCAGTGCTGGTATTGGACTTTGGAAATTCCCCGAGGCGAGGATTCGCTCTCCAACCAAACAATGAGGTGCAGCTTTTGCTCTCTAGGTGAATGAGGGGAAGCAAGCCCGTTCAGGAGGTCAGCTCCGAGCTGTTGACATTGCTCCCTGGTTGCCTGTAGTTCTGGGCAGAGCCTCATTATCACAGGGTCTGCTTGGAAGAGAGTGGGCTTCGTTAGGAAGCAGCTGTCAGTGCTGAGGGGAGAAGGCATAGGGAAAGAGCAGATAAAGTAGAGCCTACTCTGTGGTCTATCGGCAGTGGTGCTCAAGGGCCAGTTGGCTGCGGCACTGTAGCCTGCTTTTGTGTGATTCGTGTGTGTTAATCCTGCAACAAGTATTTCAGTATTTTGTCAGTATTATGTTTGTCATGAGCCTGCTGTCGGCAGGAATACTCTTTTTTTCCCTTAAAGATTCATTTTCGTCAGTAAAAATACTTTATGGTACTTTTATATCACACGTAATTACGTATTCACAAGACAAGATGTCTTTGATATAAGAGCAATCATTTCCAGAAAGCACATGCAGCACAGGAGCCACGGGGAAATTTTTTATCCCAAAGCAGAATAAGCATTGCTCTTATGGTTACAGTGTGGCAGATGTCTCCAGTTAGGTTCGTGGCATAATTGCTTGACTTGAAACTCGCTCATCTGTGGCAGATTTCAGGACATCTTTTTCAAAAGGGCAGAAAAATAAAATAAATTGAAAGATGCTGAAGCGTGCAACCTGTAAAGGATAACAATAAAAGGATGCTACTGAACCAAGGGCCAAGGAAGAGAAACATTTAGAAATGCAGAAACCCATTTTCAAGCATTATGGGAAACAAGATAAAATGTATGGAGTTTTGCAGCATGTGTCAAGTTTCATGTCTGTCACAGTCGATCAGTGACCGAGGCTAATGAGATGCTACGTGCTGCCTGGGACTTGAGCTGGAAAACTGCTGTTCTGGTGCACATTAGAATCTGGGGAATTCCAAAAATCTAGCATCTGGTGAAAAACAGAGCAACCCTCTGTGGCACAGCGGTCATTAACTTCTGGGATTTACTGAGATACGATACCCTGTTGAGAAAAAGTTTCCACGCTGATGAGAACAGTTCTTCCAACTTTAGCAATTTTCTGCCCAGCGGAAGCAACGCGAGTCAGGAAAAGAAGCTGCCGACGTCTTTTTTATTGGGAAACGTAATGGATATCAAATGATAGCATACAGATGTAGTCGCAAAGTGTATGTGTGCTGCACTGGCGCAGATTAAGGCATATTTCAGCACGTCGTAGGAATAGTTGAAGGAGTGTTAGTGGTGTTGCTTCAGGAATGCTGAGTGGCTTTGAAATTTGTAAACGTAAAAGTTTTCTCAGCATGAGAGGGTAGAAAAACACTGAGCTTTTAATAAACACACATTCAACTGGTAGCTCGTATTTCACTATTAATTCTCAAGTACCAATTAACGCCACACGGGGATGCAATAAAAGGAGGAAAGAAGAGGAGATGCCCCGACATGGCAAGAGACGTTTTTTTGCCAAAGTAAGTGCTTTTAGTTTCCCCTAGCATCCAAATTGAATGGTCATTGTCATGATTCAAAGGCTGGCAGATTACACTCTAACTCAGTAAAGCCAAAATATAGTACTCGCTTGATTACATTTCAACCAAGGTAATCCCTCAGAAGATAACAACTGGTCCAAGAAACATTCACAAGTGTTGTAAGTCTGAGGGACCAGTCGCTGGACTACTGCTGCCCAATCGATGGGGATCTTTAATAGCAATTTCCAGGCACCCCGATGCTATTGATTTCAGTCGACAAACATTTCACTTTGATCATTATGATCCCTGGCTCGCAGCACACTTCCTGGGGCTTCTCCTCATGAGAGGCTTACAATTGGTCTTCAAATGGCAATCTAGTGACGGCTGCCGCATCGACTGTGCCCATCCGCAGTGGCGAGAGGAATTGAATTGTATTTGAAGAAATAAAATACACAAACAAGTTAACATTCTCGAGAAACTGAGTGTTTAGCGGCTACTTCTCTTTTTGAATGCGCGTCTCTAAAATTCATCCACTTTTCCCGCTGCGTGTCAAAACTTGTTGCCAGCCGATTTAGTTTTTTTCCTCTTCCCATTTTTATAAAACGGTTCATTAGTTTCCCATGCACCCGTTGGTAAGCCTTATTGTTCGGCAAACCAATATTATGTGATGAAAGGAATAACACCGAAGCAACTCTGGAGACTAATTAGAAGTCCTCAAACTTAAAAATCTGTTCAAAGCCTTGTTGTTGCCGGCACACAGAGGCATTGACCCAGGGTCTCATTTAATGTTTCTAAGTATCTATTAATGTTCTTTTGGTTGTGTTTAGAGCTAGGGGAGGCACACGAGCAGGACCTGATGGATGAGAAACATTAGATGCCCGGCAGGCACCGAAGCCTAATACAATGCAGTCATATGGCTATTTTTTTTCCTTTCGCGTATTTCATTACATTTCTCTTTGGTGGAATATGTTTCTGTTTAAATAATGTATCGTTCCCTTTCTTCCAGGTTTCTCTCAAAAATCAATCGGTACCTGTCTTCCCAGAGATAAGCATTCCTTATTAATGTTAGATCTTTATCGTGCCAGGAGGACCACTGCTGCTGAGTCTGCTGATAATTGACATTTTCTCTAGATGAGAGTATTTATCATTCTATCAATGTCCATGGGAGGTCCCATAGAGCCCGTACCCACACAGAATTTGGAGGAACAAGCTGGGATTTTGCACCGTGTATCCAGTATAGCATGCAGTATTCATGTTTCCTCATGAGTGGAAAAAGTTTGTTTCTTAAGGGAGGAAGGAGGGATTTCCATCATTGAGCAGAATAATAAAGGGTGAATGTGAGCTTTAGAAAAGGTGATATTCACCAAGCGAACGAGCTGGGAGGTGCTTTTCAGGCACGCTTAAGTATACGCAGAGCAATATGACCAATAGCCTCCCTCCTCTAGAAGACAGTGGATATTGGAAGCATTCACTGCAGCTGACAGTGATAGTAGTACATAACGCTGACAGCAATGTCACTTTAACCATAAGAATTAGCATTTATATTACATAATTGGAAGATTGGGCCTGGAATTGCATCATTCTGTGCTGATGTAATGACGCAGATTTGGATGCATCTCAGAAATAATGCTGCTTGTAATCTAAGGTTTGTTTGTGAAGCACAATGGCAGCCATCGGCTCTGACTGAAAACCGTAGTTGGGATTCATTTCAAGCATCTGCGATAGCTTTGAGCTCAACGTGACGAAAGGCAAATGGAGCAATTTGTTAAGAGAATATAAGAACCTTCTCAGACAGATCGGCTTAATAATAGTGTGAAAGTGTCACTATTAGCCGTATAATACAGAGCGAGCTCCAGAGTTATTGCGGCTTTGTATTTTCTAATTGGTGTTTATTTTTTTATTGTATTTGCAGTTTTTGTATTGTGTTTGTTTGGAGCTGCTTGTTTCAGTTATTTTATTGTTTGAAAATGTTTAGTACGTTTTTGTATCTGTTATATGGAGGAAGGTATTTGTCTGGGGAAAAGGTAAACCGATCAAAATTTAAACAACTTTTTTGTCCGTTCACACACATCAAAGGCTCGTCAGACTGTGACTGACACCAAGGACAGCCCCTCTGTCAAACCTAGTTTTATTCTTATTTTATTAAACCAGCGTGTTTTTCAAAACCCAGTTTTAGTCTTGTTTTTAGTTGACTGTAACAGACCTGCCAAGCAGGCTTGGCCCTCGAGCAGGACAAAGTACAGTTTTTGGAGAAAGAAAAAAAAACTTTACTAATCAAATTCAAGACCTGTGCCAGCCCAGGCATTAATTTTACAGCGTTTGGCTACGATTGTCAGTGGCACAAGACATTAGATGCAACACAACCAAATGAAAAGCTGAGGAGTTTGATGTGATATATTACTGAAATAAATCCTATTGGGGAAATGCATTTTGAATGAGATCAGTGTAACTGCATTTGACACACTTCATTTCATCCTCATCTGTCAAGTTTAGCGTAGATGTGCATGGCTTAATGGAGGGTACGTGACAACTTCTGAAGTTTGAACGCCGTCTGAGTGATTCCAGGTCGGGAAGAAACACTGTCGCTGTTTTCTGCTTTCACTGCGGTGTTAAAGCTACATTCTTACACTGGAAGTGAGTTTATCTTATAGAAAATCTTATTACAAGTGGCTGAAATACATGAAATCCTCTTTTATTCGATACATTTTTATTTCTTGATACATACTGTGGTATATTTTCTGTTAAATCAATTATAAAATGGCCTTGAATGAGCTTCCTTTCTTCACAAACATCGCCACATTTCATGACGAAAAAAGGTAAAGAAAAAACCCCAGTTGTTGTCTTGATGCGTTATCAAGGCTCCAGAAAATCACTTGTGCAATTACAACAATAGTTGTGTCGCTCATCAAGACGCCACGATTCATGTGACAAATCATGTGACAATAAAACTTTATTATGCAGTATTAATTGATTGTAATAAAAAGCTAGACCCCGTTATTTGCCTATGCATAGATCACACGTTAATAGCAATTACAACTGTAGTCCTTTCCAGGACTACAAATAGAATTTAAGGCGGGATTGTACATTGTGTATTTAATACCCCACATTTTAGGGGTAAAGCTAAAACAGGTAAATCAATAAAAACCACTTTAATATATGAAGATCATGTCCTGGACTTTGGTCCCTTTGCCCTTTAATTTGTCCTGGTTTCACAGAGACGTGGCTTTCCTTTTGAACATTACAGTACATGCTGTACAGCATGGTGTAAGATTTCTCACAGTAATTTGCTGTGATAAAAGTGTCTCATTGCATAATCCATATCCCCCCTACCCAGTAGCCATGAACATCATTGTGATCTGCTTACACATGCAACCCTCTTTCGTGTGGGCTGAAAAGATTTAGATTTTTCTCTCTCTGACATACAAAATCAGATTACGAAGCTCTGATATAAGACTTCATTAGCTCTGCACGCATTTAACCCCGCGTGCTGAACTCAAAAACGTTACCGAACTTGTGTGTGTCTGTCCACCGTATCGCTCATCAAGACGCCACGATTCATGTGACAATAAAACTTTATTATACAGTATTAATTGATCGTAATAAAAAGCTAGACCCCGTTATTTGCCTCTGCATAGATCACACACAACATCTGGCCTTCATTGGCCTAATTCTTGCAAGTAATGAGATGCTAATTTCAACACTCATACTGCACGCATGAGCGGCCAGATTCATGTGAAACAGAACTTTATGACAAAACTAATAAATAAAACATCTTACTGGTGGTAAACATTAAGCAAGTGAGGGAAAGAAAACACAATGGGGAGGAACACGGGGCCTAATGATTAACAGTGCTTTTACATAATCACGCCTGTGCCTGAAGGATAGTTTCTTTTGCCCCACTGTTTACTGGTTTATGAGGAGAGTGATGGGCCATTTCATTAGCTCAGCAGTAATTAATGCTCAAAATTAAGCAGACTTTGATCAATTAGAGGGACCGGTGTTGTAATATATTTCACTACTGAACTATGAAATCTACACCAAAGTATGTGAAATAGCAAAGCTAAAAAGTTTCAATAGACTGAAGGTCCGAACATTTTCAACAGTGTGAAATTGTTAAGCCTTGAGATTTTTTGTGTCCTGGGAAATAAATTAGCTCAGTGTAGCAGTGAGAACTGGGCCTGATATCTGAGTCTCCAGCCTGCATAAAGAACAGCTCTCTGGGGGCAATTCCTCACTGCAAGATAAATGAGTTAACCGGGAAACCGTTATTCGTCAACACAAGTATTAACGCTGTACCGTTGCTTGTTTTGCCTAGTTCTTGATAAGCCACTGCTAGCCACCCATTATTTGTGATTTCCACCACGTGTAATCTGCAGTATAGATTTGTAGGAAAAGCATGAGCGACGGTAAGAGTGGCGATCCACCACAGAAAAGTGGACTAACAATAGCTTAACGAGCGGTCCCGTAAACGCCATCTCGCAAACATCTAGATCTGCGTTTTGGAAAGTGAGAGCCTCGCTTAACTGTGCAAGGTGAGGTACGTTTGACAATTTTAACACAAGCGAGGCTTGCACGTTACGAGTCTGTGATCTCGGTGCATATTATAGTCTACACCTCTCACCTGGGTTTTAATTTGAATCTCGTTGAGGACGCAAAGAGGGAAACATGCTAATGCTACCACGAAACTGTACAGATAACTGAATTGTGTGTTCACAGCTCTGTTATTCACTGCAATCACAGCTTTGGCTGTGATGTGTCGCAGCAATCAGTAACCTTGCAGTATAAGTGTGCACTTTAAATTTCATTAAAGCAGTAAATAATTACCGAATTGACTTTAAATCATATTAAAGTGGCTCAGCGGTGCCAGCTGTGAATAACAGAGGAGAATAGGTTAAAATGAAGGCAACATTGTTTCTGTTGTTTTCTTAGAAGAAGGAAAAGAATAATCCGAAATCTTACAGTTTCTGCTGATGCAAAACATCCTGTGTAAAAAAAGTAGGCTCACTGACATACCCAGCAATATAAAGAAAACACATTTTAGCCCGAATGGTATGAGCACAGCTGGTGGCTTCACTTCATTTTCAAGATTTCAGATATTTGGAGCTGAGGCTTATGACACACACATCCAAGGCTGGATAAATAAAACCCACATCACCATGGCTTGATAAGAGGTGTTGTGAGAAAACATGTTTTTCACTGTGTTTCAGAGTATAAAATGATTCTTGACAAGGCAATATTTCACATGAGCAGCTGTACAGCATTCTTTAAAAACAGAAAATCAAAGTAGTTTTTGACTCATGAATTATTTCCCTGGGTCACTGAAGTCTTTGGCACTTGATCTCCAACTCTGTCAAGAGAGGGGATTTGAATTGATGTGACTAATGTAAAACAAGGCCAACTGTCAGATGTAAGCCAGTCACTGCTAGTGCACTTTTGCACCCTCCATTTCCAAAGCATAATGATGCATAGCCATCACACTTAAGCCCAGTCTAGTGCCTACACATGGAAAAGGTGTCAGTTGCAGCTAAGGAAATTATGCAGTCCACTAGTTCCCTGTCTAGCGTGGCATCTCATCTGCAGGGAGCATTCCCCGAAGAAGAGATGACATGTTTATGAGTTATTCCCCTGATGGGAAGCTACAACTAGGAATACCGACTCGTCCGTTACCCTGAAATGGTCCACTATGGGAGGTCTGTTTTCAGTAACTAAATACAAAAACAAAATAATTCTTTCCGTCAAAGCGACTATTCCAGACTATTTAATAACAAGGAATCAAATAAAATGAATGAGATTATAGAACTATAATCACCCACGCCTGATTTCTAAAATTGTATTAACCTTGAGGGTTTAGTCATTTGGGGGTTTGTCAAATAATCTCACATACAAACGATTATAATTGAATGGTTGTCATTTTAGACGCGGGTGCATGTATGTTTTTACCGTCGCTTGACCGAGAACTAAACGGACTCCGAATGGTGTTTAGCTTTTGCGACCATCACCAAGCTCCCCTGTTACACGCGTTTCTTCCCGACGAGTAACCACTTGAACATTAGACTGTCTAAAAGTAAAATTATTTTATGTTTTCAGCCTTCTTCTATCTCACAGAATAGACATTAAGCGGTTGTAATCACGTGCAAATTCTAAGCAACGAGTGTGAGCTAACAACGTGTTCTCCATAAACTGACATAAAACATTTCAGAATGAAGCCCGTCATATATTCCACAGTCTCGCATGAATAACCATGGCTTTTGAAAAGTAGAGGAAAATAACCTGTAATAATTTGTCCCTCCAGTCGTGTGGAGATACTGCTGTGGTGTTCCTCTATTTGTCACTGTCAGCCTCCAGACTAAGGATATGAGAAGGCGGCAGAAAGAATGGGAGCGGTGAGGGGGTAGCGGTGGTGAGACGAAGGGGAGTGTGAAGAAAACGCTGAAGTATGTGATTAAGAATAATGAGTAAAAAATTGCATAAAGCCTTCTCCCAAATCACATATCAACTCCACGCCTGGCATTATCCCTGAAGCATCTCATCAGTCCTGGACCAAGTCCCCATCGTTCTGCAGTGCAAGTACACGTGCGCCCACCCACCCACACACACACACACACACACACACACACACACACACACACACACAACCATCACAGCCCATTAGCAGCTAACACATGAGCCAACATTTCTCTCCTTTTCTTTCTCCCTCCCTCTCTCTCTCTCTGTATCTTTCTCTCAGTTGATCCACATTGTCTTCGGTGGTAAAGCAACGGCAGGAAAAAGACCTGTCAGGTTTTATATAAATACAATGACCTTCCATCCTTTGCTGCTGTTCCACCACTCCAGCAAACACAGCTAGGCCTGCGCGTTATCTTCAAACCACTGTTTGGAGAGGCATCTCTATCAGAACACTGGGAAAACATCCAATGCATATCAATTGAAAGACTCTGATTTTTATTTGTTCTGCATTTGCTCTGTCTTGCTATGGTACACAGAAATGACAGCAGGGTCCACTGTATAAACTCTCAAACCACTTGAATCTTGTTGGACTTTGCTGGAGACATTCAGTCTGCAAATGTTGAAAATATGAGTCATGTCTCATTTTGCCCTCTCCCCTCTACTTTCCATAGGGGTCGTATTGTTTTTGCATGTATTTTAAAAATGTGGATTTTTAAGTCTTTAAGTAATAATTAGAGTTTGCATGTTCTCCCCGTGTCTGCGTGGGTTCCCTCCGGGAACTCCGGCTTCCTCCCACCGTCCAAAGACATGCAGCTTGTGGGGATAGGTTAATTGGATAATCCAAATTGCCACTAGGAGTGAATGTGAGTGTGAATGGTTGTCTGTCCCTGTGTATTGGCCCTGCGACAGACTGGCGACCTGTCCAGGGTGTACCCCGCCTCTCGCCCTATGACAGCTGGGATTGGCTCCAGCACCCCCCTTGGATAAGCGGTAGCAAATGGATGGATGTAATAATTTGCTGTAATATTGAAAATGCTCGTGGTTTTATAGCTCAGGTGCTAGAGCAGGTTGTCTACCGATTGGAAAGTCGGTGGATCAATCGCTGGCTTCTCCAGCCTACTTGTTGGAGTGTCCTTGAACAAGACGCTCACCCCCAGTGGAATCTGAGCGTCTGTGCGAATGTTAGATAAAGCACAGATAAATATATGGCTTTAAATGAAGTCACTGTATGATTGTTTGGGATTTGGCTGCTTTAATTGAGTAGAAAGACACTCGGGGGGGTTATGAAACCTTGGTGGGTTGCAGGACCTCTGTGGCTCAGGTTTGTTCTGGTGGATCTCAGATACCTGATCTGGAGTTTGAAAGCCTGGTCAATGCTTTGTGGGCTGCATACATAATTGGAAAAGAATGGGAAAACCCCATCTGATGAGCAGAGATGGCATCCATCCCTCTTCGGATGCTGCAGCTCTCATGCTTCTCTGCAGCGTCCCTCCTCTTGCCATCCTCCCAAAACCCCAATCCAGAGAGACAGAGTCTGCTCTCTCACCACTTTAAATAAATAAACCTAAAATCAATAAAAGAGGAGTTATTCATAAGAATCTGCAAAGAAAAAAAACAAAAAAAACCCAAAAAAAACAAAAAATTAAAAAAAAATTAAATGTGGACTATTAAATATTAGATATCTCTCCTGTGAGTGTTCAGTAGTAAATGTTTTAATAATTGATCAAGATAGTTTGGTATTTCATTTTTTCTTATAGAAACCTGGTTACAGCTAAAAGCCATTTTAAATGCGCTAATCACCCCGAGTCATACTGTCAGAGTTCCTGAAGCACAGGCTGAAGAGGAGGAGGACTGGCAGCAATCAGCCACAGACCTAAACGGGAGCCTCTCACGCCCTATTTTTATTGCTGTGCATTTAGTAGAACTTTAGTTTTTATTACATTTTTAAATGTTTTCATGGTTTTTAATTGCAGTTGCTTTCTGTCTTAACTTCAATCTAAACGTCTTTTGTATCAGTCCATCTCTGCACTGCCAAACCAATCCCCTGGGAAGGACATCAGTGTATGAGGACAACATAATATCTGTCAGCTTGATCCTCTTTCTCTCTTGCTGTCGGCGAACACTGCGCCCTCTCAAAAGCTTTCAGAGGCCCTTCGCTGTCTTCTTCTATCCTGTTGCTTTTTTTGCTTTTCTTTTAAGAAAGTGGTTCACACCCCAAGAAATGACAAAAATCCTCATCTTCCTTTCTTGTCCTTGTCTGCTGCCCACTGTGGAACTGTCACAGCTGGGAAATTAAGAATTAAAGTTGGACTTAAATCAGAATCACCTGATATGAAGACAGACTTGAATTATGCCTTCACTGATAATGATCCACGCGGCAACATGCAGCAACGTCTCAGTTACTCAACATACTTTGTGTGTATTATTAGATTGCACTGCAGTCATAGTCTTTAACACTGTGCCAATTATTTTTAATGCTGGCTATCGTTACAGGTTTATTTTCTTAACAGGTGGCCACGCCTACCCGTAGAGTTTTATAGCACATTTTTTATCAACAGCTTTCTAAAGGCGTGTAAAAAAAACAACAACAACAAAAAAACTTTTTTTTCACAGAGAAAAATAAAATGTCTCTTCAGGATTATTCTAGAATGAACCATTTGTCCATATTGGAGGAGTTTACGTTTGTTTTCACGTTGTCCCATTTCCCATCTGAAGAGGATACGCTTCTATTTTAATCAGTGTAACTGCCAACACAGACGACATCACTCATGCTAAACTCATTCGACAGAAATATGAAGCATATTTTTATGCCTTCATGTAATGGCAGCGATTTTATATTGGGCCTTGAGAACTGTCAAAATGTGGGTGATTTACACTCAATAGTGTGTGTGGTTGTCTCCTGTGGACACTAATGGAAGACTGAAGCTGCTGCGGCTCTGTTAATGGACTGTTTTCATTGCGTAGAGTATCTATAGACCAGTGGCGAATGATGACACAAAAAAGAAATTGGGGAGGACGAGAGGAAAACCAACCGACGCCGTTGTGTTTTTTTTTTTCCCACAGTCAGCTTCTTATCTCACATTTAACAGAAAAATTAAAAAAATTTCTCACGATCAGTCGGTGCTAGATGTAAGGACATGAATGATGTGTGGCTGGAAGCCTGTCATGCAGCATCCAGTGCTTTTTATACACAACACCCTCTGATTTTAAAAAAAGGAACGACAAAGTTCATGAAAATTAAGAATCATTATAAATAAATAAACCTGGTGGAACAGCTCAACTAACCCGCTTAAATCCTACATCAACCAGAAATGCAGATGAAATGCTCTCAAATCTACAAGAATGAGATTTTCCACTTCCAAAAGTGTGCAAAACATTGATAAATAATTATAATTTCACAGTTCAGCAATTTGATAGGTGATCTTTTTGAAAATGAGTGCATTCTGTTCTAATTTAGATTTTCCATAGTGTTCTCATTTTTGTGTATATAAGGTGTGTAGGATATTTCATGTATGTGTGGCTGTCCTTTTTTATTTGTTTTAAGGAAGAAAAAACACTTTATGACCTTGCCACATAAAACTGTAATGAAATAGAGTTTGTTTTAAAAAACAAACAAACAAACAAACATTAAATGTATCATTTTGAAGAATAAATGCAGAAAACTGTAAAAGGTTTAGCACTCTTCAGGTTGCCCACTGAGGAGTGTTTATACATGGCTACGGTTATTATGAACAGCATGGTCGTCCTTGTTTTCTTCTTGTTTTCTTGCAGTCCACGACAGTAAAACAAAATCCAAAGCAAAAGTTAGAGTGGTTAAGTCGGTGGTACAACCACGCAGAACAGAGAGTGGTAAGGTGACAGTGCAAATGTCATGTGATCAGTGGGGGCCTATGACTAAATGATGTATGCAAGAATGTGACTCTTCAGATTTAGCCTGTCTGTGGCATCAAGTACTGATGTTCTAAGTTTATGAGAAAAGGCCTCTGGATTCAATCTCGCTTCTTGGACCTGAAGTGTGAGACGGGCAGTTCTAACCTTATAGGACTCTGCAGACACATACAGATAAAGCTGCAGTATAAATATGTCCTGTTTTAAAAGTAACCTTTAGAATACAGAGTGGCTTTTTACACGTTCTCTTTTCTCCACGCCCAAACTTTATTATGTGCCGTCTGAGACATCGGACTCCGCGGCGTTCATTTTACACAAGTTGACCGGGTCACATAAGATTTCCTCCACACTCGTGCCTCAACAGTTTAGCTATTTCAAAAGCAATGCATCTCTCTGAAAAGCATTTTTCTTTTCACTCAAAGTTACATTTCTGTTCTGAAAACTGAGCTGACAGTTCAGTACACCTTAATCAACAGTAGGCCAACTCTTCCTACTTGCACAAATACATAAATGCCTGATTACATTGTAGTGACCATGAGTTTCATAGTTGGTTCTTGTTTTATTTTTGGGTTACAGGACTCATGAGTTAAGGCCTCTTATTTGACAGGCATTGCCAACAATTTGAATAAACACCAACAAGAGTTAAAGCAGGTCCTTATTGTTTCACATAATCAATCAACAGTTGATTTCACATCCATACTGTACATATTCGTGTTCATTGCACAAAAATCTGGCATAAAAACACCTATTTTATATTACATTTAAATTGTAACAGTAACAATACAAAAAACATTTTTGTAAGGACAAATTCACTGACTTAAAAAACATCCAGGAATGTGCTGTGTTGTCGTATTTTCCCTTTACTGGATTTTAGTACGTCTTCTTTCACAGTTTAGCAGGTGTAGCTGGTAACATGCTTCTCATATGCAGTGTGCAGCTCATTCAAAGCCGGGATAATCCACCAAACGTTGAAGAATGTGGTAAGCAATTTTCTTCTTTCTCGTCCCTTTTAAGCGGTTAATTCTTTAGTTCATTCTTGTACACAAAGACAAACTTTTCAGCAGAAGTCTGAAATTTACAGAATGCTGTGAAAAGACACTATCAGCCGACTTAAAATAAAACCTGAATGCAAAGAAAACAAACTATCATAGGGACAGAAGACGGGTTACGCTGATACAAAACGTAGCACCCCAAGAATAAAAACAATGGCATAACTCTACAGTCTTGTGCATGCGTGTATGTAAAATATTTTGCAGCTTTGTAACTGTTTTCCACGCTGCTAAATCATTAGCACCATGAATGACATGACAGACACTGGGGCCTGCACGAGTTTTGCATATGATTCTGCTTCGAGTGGAGCAGCTGAGCTACAGAGTTCATGGTTTAATGTGTGTCACTGTGTGTGCATGCATGTAGCAAGGAGTACATGTCAGCATCTGAGATGCTCCGTGGATCCCTCAGTGCCACAGCATTCACTGCTGCTCGCATAATTGACTGGAAAGATTTCATTTTCACTGTAACACAGAGCAAGACAAGCAACTCAAACACCTTGTGGAGTCAAATGTCACAGGGACAGGTCTGATTCACATTTCACCATGACTCAGATAAAATACACAAAGTACAAAAACCTCACCCTGTTCATAGGCTGCAATTGATTTTTAAAAAATTCGTAGACGTTCAATAAAGGTAAGAAAATTTAGGGTTTGCGAAAGTCACAAATACGACGGTGCGAGAGTGACATCGTGACCCACCGTGTAGAAGCAAGGAACAAAAAGAAGGTTGGCAGCAGGTATTATCAGGCCCCCTGGGGAGAAACCATTGTGAAGTGTCCTTGTAGGTACTGTCAGATGGTGAGACAGCGAGATTGTGTCTCAGAGATGTGAAAAAGCCTGTAAATACTCGCAGAGCTTTTTTTGTTTTCCACCTTTTGCCTTTCATTACATGACATACTGTAAACGGCAAATGCTGTATTAAAAGTAGGAAACTGGTTCTTTTCGAAAACTCATAATGGTTTTCTGTTTCTTGCAAGATAAACGTATTGTTTGCACTGAGCTATACAATATTTTAACAGCATTTCTCTTCTGCTCGGCGTGTATTTGTGTGCAGCTTGTGTTGTAAAACATAGTTTAATCATGCCTGCAAAGCCTAATGCAGCATTTCAGACTAGCAGCCCTGTGCACAAAGGCCTGTCTTGGGATCTTGGACTCCCAGCTGTGTCTCACATGAGCAGTCCAGTAAAATTAGTTGAACTCACTCTAGTGGGAGTGGAATGCTTTTTCTTTTTGTTACTTCTAAATAGATATTGTATTCAAATAGAAGAACAAGCATTGACTCTGTAATCCCTGTGCAACTCTAGCTGACGAGCAGAAAAAGTCAAGTGTTGTATTTGTCTGTGTGCCACGCTTATCTCCTCCAGTCCCCACAGGCCTGGCTTGTCAATGTCTGTAGCTTCAAGCTACACTTAGCTGTCTCTGATATTAAAGAGCACTATCTCGGCGGTGGCCATTTGGGGCGACAGGTTTCTTTTCATTCCAACAAAGACGCTCTTTGCCATAATATTGTGAGCGTTTTTTCCCGTGTCAAACTGAATGTGCTTTCACCAGAATATAACGTTTGCGGTGTTTATCTAAGAATATGGATTTCATTCAATCTGTCCTCTTTGTGGATGCTTTGAAAAGGCATCACTTATGGTGTCTACAATATGTAACTTTACTCTTAATGTTTAAACAACTGAAATGGCATGAAAAAATAATACGTTATTGCATTATACGTTCTTCAAGTAATCATACTGATTATACTGAGTGCTGGGCTGCAAAGATTTTAATGAAGGGTTCTGACGATTTTGATAAATTGCAGAGGTTGTTTCAGTATTTTCAAATCCTGCATTAAAATCAGCTGCCCCGCATGCACCAATTAAGTAGTAATTACAAAAACATCCACTTTTATCTCTACTTGCATGAGTCCAGTGGTCTGTAATGTACTTATTAAAGTGAATTATCTCTGATAATCATTCTAATCGGGGTTCAGCTCATGTTAGCAGACTTCCTGCTGGGTGCTAATGTCTAATTACACTGGAGCATGTCTTGATGGGAAGGGTGCCCCGCAGCCCTTCAGCTCCATGTTCTGCTCTGCCTCTCTGTCCTCGTCTAATCACACGCTGGACTGTCAAGTACATATCACAGACAATCACCAATGATAAGTTGTTGATTAAAAGTAAGCAGACAGAAAATGATCAAAACGACTGAGCGATGTACATTCTGGTGAGATCTTCTTTTTTCCTTTCTTTGACTTTGAAACCCTGAAGAAGATTTATCCCTGCCTGTGTGCAAATGTAAAGGGTATAGAAACAGCTTTAATTCTCTACTCTATATCCATCCCCATGTTTGAGAATTTACCTGCACTGTCAGAAAAAAAAGAAAATGTGTAAAAACCAGGTAATATTCCAGGTTTACTGTAAAATATTAGAGCTTTACTGATTACACAAGTGTGTTTTCTGGTGAGGTTTTTATGTTAAAGAAAGCGTATTTGAATGTTTAAAAGCAATGAAATTACCTAATAATGTGTTCTAAGGCAAATAATCAGGCTTAAAATGTATATTTTACATGTGTAATTTGTTATCCAGTTACCGGTGCTTCATGTTATTTTAAATTAGACAAGTTAATTCAGTTAAGTCTGTTTTTTGCAAGTTCATTTATTTAAAAATTATAGAAATTCATTTTTATTAAGTAAAACTCTGTTAAATTATCATTAATGCTTTTTTACTCCGCTCACTACAGGCAGTCGAGCTATGCAGCGCACGGTGAAGTAACATATTTTTTGATGTCTTTCAGCAGCTCTGACAGAAATAAAAATGATCACCGGGAAAGAAAAAAATATTTATGTTCCTGAAAGTAATGAGCGTTGTAGAAAATGTATTTACTGTTACATATTAAGCCATCCATCATTACCCAGACAGGTGTATACACAAGTCTGCACATTAAAAGATATTAAAAGTCTTTACATATAAAAACCTCTTTGTCCAGGATGAAAATTTGTATTTCACCTACTGTTGTCTTTCATGAAAATAAATTGAGTGGAAATCCGCTTCCAAGGTTGGTCATTACTGGGCCTAGGTAGAGTGATTTCATGGCAGCAGATTGGAAAATGGCCCTTTGTAGCAACTCCATTTACATAGAGAAATGCTGATGGTTCACAATAGCAAATGTGCCATAGTCGACAGCGAGCTGCTCTGCCCGTTGTCTTTCACTGACACTTGATAGTAGTGCATGTACAATTATGCATAATGCACTAATGGCGGTTTCTCATAACTGTCAGAGAAGCTGTGGGTAAAGTGTTTCCTTTGCAGACAACTTGATGCTAGGTCTACCGCCGGCACGTTTTGATTCTGCTGACGCCAGTACCCTTGACAACAAAATAGCATTGTATCAGCTGAACGCCTGGCTCGGCCATCCTTGCAAAGTTATTGAAAAAACTTTGAAATTGCTTATTGAGAATGCAGTGTCACAACTTTTCTGTGATTGTTTGACTGTAAAAGAAAATCTCAGTAGTGAGAAAATGAACGCCGCTCCGGTATCTTGATGTTAATCTGCGGCATTATCAAATCAAAGTTAAAAATCCTTGTTTCATCAGACTTGAAAGGTGGCGCTTCTGCAACCGGGGGGAGCGAGGCAGACATCAGCACAACGTTAAAGTATTTATGGAGATATATATTTCATGCTGACTGGTCCGTAAGGATTACAGCGGGACACATTAATGGGGAGAAGCAACCATTACAACAACACGCTGATGAAAAATTGATTATGTTTTCTTGCTTAACTCTGTTAACTATGTCAGGAGGTAATTAGTGACAACAGTTATGGTTTAAATTGTACTGAATTGTTCAAAAATGTTGTCAGCAATTAAAACACGAGCTGTCCTGTAGGCATAATGCAGTCAATCTGTTTACTGTACAATATAATTAGTACTTTGGAAATTCTATAACTCAAAATCTTTATTACTTGAATCAGTTTTGAGGGTTTTCTTAATATCAGTTACAATTTCAGAATGTAAATCTATTAAAAATCCTTACAGTATTTCTGAATACAAACTACTTTAAACCCACTGGGAGTGGATGTCTTACAGTGTTACTTGCAGCTTGGAAAATTTAGTTGAAAATCTATAACAACTGAGGCGTCTTTGCATTGTATATATATTGTTTTTCATGTCCATGGGGAAAAGTAGCAGTTTGCATATCTGCGATTTAGATACTTGATTCTTTGTTTCTTATTTTATTTACATAATCTGTGTCATTATTACAAAATAAACTTTTCTACTGCTTTAATCATAGTGTTGGCTACAAAGTAGCAAAACTCTGACGTTTAGTTAGTTCCGCTCTACCAAATCCCAAACAAGTACAAATGTAGTGGCATTGAGCAGGTTTCACTTAATTCAAAAGTTACATGTCGAGCTCTTGTTTCTAGCAGGGAAACAATGTTTTGTAATTCATGTGGGATTCCGAGTGTTTTAATCATTGACACAGGAATTTACTTGCCAGAGTGTCGTGAAGTCAGCTGCCGCGCTCTGAGCAGCATTGTCACAAAATCACTGAATTAGAAAGGCTAGTTCAACACACTGTGCTCCTTACAAGTAAATCCTATTTATTTATTCTGGGCCTCCCTTTGAGTCCATCTCCAAAATCACACAGAAAAACTCTGGGGGTGTGATGTTTCTCAATAGTTTCCACTCCACTGTTCGCAGTTCAAATGAATTTCTCTGAAGATTTATTCTTCACAGCTAATCACTTGTTACTTGGATCGAAGGAGTACAGTAAGTCACACTTGCTTGCACTTTACAGAAAAAGAAAATAGCCATCACTGAGTCACTGCTTGGCGTGAGGTGATTCTGTCCAAAGTGATTGGATTTCAGAGAATCTCTCCCTGAAATGTATAAGCACCTCATTGCTTTTTAATTCAAGATTAACGTTTCTTTTTCTCTCCGAGTCCAAAGACCAAGTTTTAGCTTGTGCTCCCTTTGTCTGCTCTCCGTCTCCCGCTTTCTACCTAATATGTTTTGCTCGTTCAGTACCATCAGTTACACGTCTGCCAAACATCACACGTCGTCAACTTGCTCCCAATGACATCCCACTGTTCTGACCATTGATTGGCAGGTCAAGCAGCGAGCGCAAGCAGGAAATCAATAGCAGAGGACCTCTAGACAGTACAGGGGGAGTCTTCAAGGAACTGGCCCACTGGACACTGCCAATCACCAACCACAAAATGTAAGGCCAGCCAGCCATGAACAAAACCTATCTCCAGACAGAAAGACCAGCTTGGAGAGAAGATGGATTTATGTTTAGGGCGAAGTTTCTCCCAGAGTCCGGGGGGAGGAAAGAAGGACAAGCAAAGTTTTCTGGAAATATATTTGCATTACTTATGCTCATTCATATGCTAAAACTCAACTGGGATCTAGGACCTTTGGGATTTGGCATTACCAAATGTAGGCTCTTTATCTTAACATGCAGTTGCACCAGGTCTGACAGTCTAAGCATGACAGAGCAAGCTTATTAGCATCTAGTCAGCCATTTCCAACCACTGGAAGCATCGGAGATACAAGTTTATATACTGCTATATTCACCCTCTAGATCCTTAAAATATGGCCTGAGGGACCCTTGAGGCTTAGAGGAGTTGTGCTTTGTCCTCCTTGGTGATGCTTTTCTTGCTTTTCTCAGACACGCTTTTAGGTGCGGTTGGCGCATCACCCAAACAAACTCTCATCTGACAGTGGTGACAATAATTCAAAAGTAAAACCTGGTAAATGTAGCACTTATTTTCAGCACCCCAAATTGGTATTTCAAGAAAACATTTGCTTCTCGGGGGCGCAGTTCTTCTAAACCGTTAAAGCCGAGATCTACCTGAGCCTCTTCTTCTTGTCCTTCAGTTGCTGAGTGTTGGTTGTGTTCCACTACCCTAGCAGTTTTACCCTCGTTCACCTGCCTTACAATCAGTGACCTTTGAACTTGGTCATTTATCTCGCTACTCAAAATATATTGAGATGATTCATTGCGTACAGCCCTCAAGGGTGTGAACTTGATGAATCGATAGAATAAAGAGCATCATATGTACAGTTTCAGCAATATTTAGGCTGCAGGTAAAGTAGATATTTGAAAAAAATTCAAATGCCATTTATTCCCAGCTTCTGTGACGCATGGGACAATTAAATATTATTTCTCTGGATGTAAGGTGTAATTATGTGCTCATACAAAATACTGGATCTGGCAGTCCTGTGATGTTTGTTTGGGGTTTTTTCTTTCTTTCTTTAAGGAGAGGTTTACTCCTTCAGAATAAGAATAGAAGTGACCTTGCTTCTGGGCCCTGGCAGTCGGTGAAACATTTGAACACATTTCAACTACTGTCACCTTGGGTCCCCGCCATGCTCCTGCTTTTCACAGTGCAGCCGACACAAAAAAGAAAGAAGGGGGGGGATGCATTTCCATGGTAACCACTGGAATTAAAAATGCATCAAAACTTCACAGTGCGAAAGGAGAGTGGCAGCAGAAAGGAGCAATGACAGCATGTTCTCTACAGATGCCTGACGGAAATGTACCACATTAGGGCAATGCACTAAACAATTGCTCCTCACATGCACGGGCTGATGTACTAACAATCACATACACGTATCACCCTCACCTCACCTCAACAATGGAACTGCACTCAGCATAAATTCTGCTGTTGCTGACAATGGCTTCTCGACGGTCTCTGCCCATCTTTTTACGATCTCGTGTATCTACAGTACTTTCCTAATGTTCCCTGGATAGATGTGTTCTGAGCTCTTGCCTTCACCCAACATTTCAAATATGGATGTTTGTGAAATGGACTGGAATGAAATGGAAAAAGAGCCTCTGTCTTGTTTCCAACACTCACCATTTCCTTCTCTTACTTCTGTTTCATTTGCCTCCTCTCACACTCTCCTCGGAGATTAATGATAAAATGACCAGCGTTTGAAATGATGTCTTCCTTCGCGCTCATGACTGTTCAAGACAGGGCGATAATAACGACTGCTGAAATGGGTAAACCATAACAAGGACGGAGACAAAGAGGTCTGACTTTGTGGGCGAAGCTATTTATGGTGCAAGGCTGGATTTCTTGCAGTGGAAATGTTCGGTTTGGGTTTGACATTATTACACCAGCAGAGAGTGCAGGTCATTCAGGAAAGACTTATTTATTCACACCTAAAGTTTCGAATTGATGTGTATTTTTTTAATATGTTTAATGTGTTTCGAGCTTGTCATGTATTTTAAATAAATGAATAAATATTAACGTTAGTGTTTGAAATGTACTTTTAAAAGAATATCTAATGGTCATTTAGAAATAAGAAGATAAGTGCTTCATCCCACTGAATCATTTTATTTACCTTATTTCGTTAAAAAAAACATGTTATTGTGAAGTTTTATCCTCACTTATAACTAATGATCGTTTGAAGCAAATAAAGCATTTGCCATGAAATCTTTCGGCAGGAGCTCGAGTATCTGTGACACGGCTTGAAATACGCTGCATACACACTATTTCCCTGTTTCTTATATAAAATATAATTGAATGTCTTTGTCTCCTCGCAGTTAATTACAGTAGGTAAATAATTTAAAAAGTAAGACATACTTGAGCAATTATTCACTGAACATTAATCAGAACAATCTTTGTACCGTCCTTGTTGTTTTGCAGATTTCACAAAGTTACACAAAATTACACAGCTCTCATTTGCTTCATTTATCATTAAGCAGGGTTTTTCATTTTAAGGGAAAACGGCAGCTGTGTAATCAAAACCATCGAAAGCACACAAGTGCCATGGTGTGACTTTACAATGTATCTTCTTTTCTTCAAAGACCAGAAAGACACATTATGAATAAGAGTTTTCTTGTTGCAGACAAAGGATGCATTTAAAATGCATCGTCTTTTGCAGGTTTAAGAACCACTTCAAACTAATCTGGCATCAGGTTGTTGATATTGTTGAGTTTTGTCAACACAAAACAAAAGCAATAAATCAGACTATGTTTAAAAAGTCTCCATTAAAGACTGAAAATATGCTAGTGTGGCACAAATGAAATAGTACGGTCAGCTATTCCATGGAAAATCAATTAGTGGGTAGCACCTATCTCAAAAGCAGCAGTTTTTGGCTTTTTGTACAAAACATTTTGAATGAATTCATGCAGCATTTTACCTTCATGTTATAAATATTTCCCAAGTCTGTGGCCCTGAAAATACAAAGAGCTGGGTCAAAATGTTGCATTTTTTTTAATTAGCTTTGCTTTCTCGCTATTTTTGAGCTCCCATAATTTCATAAGTACAGGAGATATCCAAATTTAAGTTCTGTTAAACGCTCTAATCAAATTAAATTTCACCCACTCCAGACTGAACCACTTATTTTGGTTCAGCAGGATTTTTCTATAACCAACTTTCACAAACAATATCATTAAATATGTGACAGTTTCAAAAGAAAATGCATCTTATTGTATGTTACCTGCAATAATGCATTTAAGTGCTGGTACGTGGGATGGTTCGTGCTTTTTTAGTAAAGGATAACATTTTAATGCGTGCATTCTGGGTGTCTTTATGAGGTTCACATCAACGCGTGCATACATATTGATAGAAGAGTTACCTTGTAGCCATGATTCACTGTTTTTGAGAGAGTTGATAGAAAGAAGCATGCAAAAATAAAAGGTAAATTTGACTTGATTAAATATACTAAAGCTGATTCTGAGGGTACCAGTACTACACTGCAACCACTACTACGGCCTGAGCTTTAATACGTCTTTGATGAATGATTTGGCCTCGAGACAAACACCTCACAAATGAAGTCACACAGACAAGCCACAGACATCTCACAAACCGGCGCTGACACCGTGATATTTTGGTGCTCTAGCCAAGATATTTCCCTCTTCTTTGCTTTCACTTTGGCTTTGGAGCCACATTTTGCCGGTCAAGCAGAAGAAAACACTTAACGGCTTCTTATTTTTTGCTCCTGGCACTTAAAAAGGAAGTGGAGAGACAGATGAGTTTATTTTACTGAATAGAAATACATAAAGTTCATAAAGTACTGCTACCTTCGCCATTTCCCGTGTCTGTTTATTTCGACTTTGTGCCTTGAGGACACTGCTTGGAAATATGAAGTCACTTAGTTTAAAGTAAGAGCTTGGGGACAAACATTTTCAAGAGGCAAACAGTGGAGTGAAAAATTAGCATTTTACTCTTGTGGCCTTCATCACTGAGATTTGGTCACCTTGTCTCGACTTTTAGTGAGTTTTAAAGTTTAAAGACAAAAAACAGTGAAAGAAATATAATTGTTACTGTATATTTTCTTCAGCATTCATTTAGTTCATGAAATAAAAAAGTATTTTTTTTCTTTAATATTTAAAGAAAATTCATAAAACATTTAATGTTATAAATTGGGGGGAAAAGGCCCCTGCGTATTTGGAAGACCAGCAACTGAAACTGATGCTATTAGCTTAAAAAAGTGCCTAAAATTACTTGAAAATCCAGTTAATTGCGCTTTTTGTTTTTAATTTATTTATTGCTCATTTATTTATTTCGCCACAGATTGAACTGACTGATCAATCTGTGGTGACTCTATACTGGACAACATTGTTAACCAGTGTTATTAAAAATGCTTAAATATTGCGTAAAGACATTATGTCATTATCGCTGTGTTAAGTTGTATCACAACAATGGTAGTGTTAGTGCATTGTTAAAGAGCAACTTGATTCAAAGTGTGCAAATAGTTTCTGCAACTTAATTGGCCATGTTTATTAATAAGTCAAAAAAGCATTGATTTTGACAGGAGGGTGAGCTTCTTGCTGTGCGATAGCTAGACCTCATGCTGTTTCCTGCAAGCAGGACTCTTGCTGTGTAGCAGTGATTGCAACATATCCTTGTGATTACTGTCAGTGAATGTTATTAGGTGTTTTCTGATTGGGCTTGCCTAGGCTGCAGGGTTCACTTTACAAGCTTCATGGGAATATGCAAAGTGCTTTAGCAAGTAAACTCCATCTTAAATACAATGCTGCTGCAACAACTGCTTTGCTTTTGTGGGCATAATTTGACACAGATGCTAGCTCTGTCACAAAGGCAGTGGAAAGAACATTAGCGATGGAAAAGCCGGCATGTCCCTTCACCGTAAGACAAAGTTGTTTGAGGTTTGTGGTGTAATCACCAAGGGATGCCACTAGATTTTTTTCTATACATTTGCTGTTTTTCTCAGTCTTTAAATTGCCTTTCCGATACAAGTATGGAATCACTGGCATATGTTGGTGCACGCTCCTTTAAAATGTGCCTTTCTTTAGAATTATTTATTTGTTTTGGACGATGGCGCCTTGATGGCCCTGCCGCCAAAAAGGCGCATTTAGTCTTCCTTTGCTCCTCTGCAGATTTACCAACATCCACACCAACAACTTATTTCATCATACTATAGTTTGAGCATAAGGTAGGTCAAGAAGTGGGATTTATGGTATCGTTCCAGGTGATGCGGTTCCACCTCCACAGGCAGTTCTCAAAGGACTGAATTCACAGTGAGGTATACACGAACCATCAGCTTCCCCCCATCCCCCTGTTCTACCTATGCGTCTTTTAAAAATGTGTTTCCCATCATTTAATAACTTCTATCCTCTCCCAGTGATCTGAGAATTAGCATTCAAGCATGAAGATGGAAAGCATTTTGCATGATTTCTACATATATAATAGTATTACATGGGCAATTGTGGCTCTGACAAAATCAAATACATGTCCTTACCATCTTCCCGACTATCCAGTTTCTTTTTTACTTCCTATACATAATGCTTGTCATTCAGTCTGAGAGCAATTTAGCCCATTAGCTTGATGTTTAGAAGCCAAACTAAACCATATGCATCGACTCTTCAGCCTTCAAATGAAACTGAAGGAGAATTTGTTTGTTAATAATGCGGGTAGTATTCCTCAGTGTTGGAAACGGAGCATCCCCAACTTTAACGCAAACAACAACAGGATGCATGGAGGGATTTTGCAAATGCTCATTGAGCAGGAGGAAACGTTTACGGAGATCCCTGCCAGGTCAATTTGCCAAGTTACGTTCAACAGTCTGAGCTCTGCAATTAGTCAGGTATTCATTCTACTATGGGTTTAAGTTACCATTAACTGTGGCAGGAGGTATGTACAGTTAAAAGGCCTGACTTAAAAATCCATTCCTAACAAGGTTGGGCTGTGCTCCTTTATGAAAAATACGAGCACTTTACAATGTACCTTCTCTGAGATCAGTGCAGTTGGAAACTGGTTTTGTGCAAATAAACTTGAATTGAAATGAAGAAACTCCAGAAAAGAGGGTTCAAAGGTAATTAAGACCAGAAAGCTTTATATAGTAAAAACAAAATGCACAATCAGTTAATGTATGGGGTCTCGCTTAACCATTTAATTAATGACATGTAAAAATGTGGCAGCGCTCTTGTGTCACAGCGACTGTGGACGGTCCTGGGTTTGATCTGCAGGCCGGCTGGGGTGTTTCCTCCCTGTGCCCGAGTGGGTTTTCTCTGGGTGCTCTGGCTTCCTACCACAGTCAATAGGCCGTGATACACTGGTGACTTCTCCATAATGCATTCATCAGCTGGGATCAGCCCCCACCCTCTACAACCCTGAATTTAAAAAGTGCTTAACAAAAGTGTGATTGTAAAGTGAGGTAAAATTGTCATTACAGCTTATTAATAGGATGGGCAAGCATCCAGTTCTAAGTATGGTCCCAATGATTGCTGTTTGTCATTTATTGTGTGCTGTTACAGCTTTCTCAAGAATTACATTATATTTTTTCACATTTTATCTAATCTGTGAAAATCCTCAAAATATTTTTGGTCAATCATTGCCTAAACCACAGTCGGTAAACATTTTAATGACTTCATGGTAGATTAACGACTGATCCCAATTATTGCACTTTTGATTTGAGACCTCCCTTACTCAGGGGTTATTAAACTCAAGTGTTTTCTACCATTTTATCCACTTAATAGAGGCACTGAGCTAGTGTACAGTATATGGATTTGATGATCATCTCTATTAAACGTGGGCTGTGATAAACTACGAATAAAGACGTTTTCGTCTTGTCGTGAGTGGCCTCGTGGTCGGGTTATTTGGGGAATAAAATGGATTTGCATGTTTTTGTTTGAGAGTCGTCTGTCTCAAATTGTCCACAGAATCCAACACTGAGCATGCAAAGCATCTTTCCTGCGTCTCTGAACATGATCTCTGTGCTGCGTTCTTTATGTGAAGATTGTTTCTGTGCTACAGCCACAGTTGGAGCTTTCAGGTATGGAGTCATCAATCACCGGCCCTCTTCTGACGTTAACTTTTTTGTCAATGCCACTGTCTCCAGTTTGTCTGCAGACTGAAAGATTTGAGAGGCACTTTTTATTTGCACGCTTTTAACTCCGCCCAGCCGGGGTAATGGAGCTGGTTGTGTGCAAGCAATTAATGCAACCACAATGCCAAAAGTGGTGATTTGTCATACACCGGTGATACATAATCATTATATGGAATGTAACGCTGCTAAATTGCCCAGCCTTGGTTGATGTTGTGATTCTGTCTGTCCTCGGGTTTCTATGGTCTTATTTCCACACACACAAAAAGAGAAATGCACGAGCTGAACCACCGTTTCCTGTAATATGTTCTGTTTTTTTCCCTCTTTGTTCTTCATCTCTGCTTGTGTTTGTGTAAAGCAATATGCTGTTTAAAAAAATACCTTCGGCAAATATACTTAACCTTTTTGTCTCTTTGTCGCGCAGTTTTCCCCTTCAGACAACAATGTATATATAATTTAATTTGAGCTAGTGCGTGTTGTTTTGGAGTTTCAGACTGTCATCTGTTTTGACTTTATAAGCAACTGTGCTGCTAATTTATTGTTCCTCTAATTTTAACTCCCTGGACACTCTACCTCCTGTCTACTCTTGCCCTTATTATGAAGGCATTTCAATAGCAATGAAGCCCCTAGGCTGACAGCCATGAGATTAGTATGGATGTATTACCCCCTTGGGTGCCATACCCTGTAATAAGTTCCCCATTAATCGTGTCCGTTGGGGAAAATTTGTTTAGGCCTTAATTACATATCATTAAAATTGGTCTTGATTCTTTGAGATTTAAGCTTAGAATTAGACTGCACATTTTCTGCTTTCTTTGCCTTTGGCCATTCTGCAAATTTATGTTACTTTGCTTCCTGCACCAGTGTGATTTCTCGTGGACTAAATGATTGCATTTTCCTGTTTGTTTGAACACACTTGTTTTCATTGGCGTTTTAATTCAGAAATTCATTTTATTTTAATATTTTGGTCTCTTTGAAGTTCGTTTTGAGATGGTTTGCTTGTTTATCGTGCGTAGGAGGAAACTCTATAAGCTATTGTGAGCGCAGGGCTCTCATTCTCCACATGATTCACAGTTTTATCAAGTTCAGGTAGTTCATATAGATACTAAACATATCTTAGATGCTTTAAAGGTTTACATTTCATTCTTCTATTTGCTGTGGGACTTTAAATCACACTACTGGAGCTTGAAGCTGAATCATGGTTATCATTAAATCCCTATTCTGTACCTATTCATCTGCTGCCCAGTTCAGATCTGACTCTAGCTGCAAGGTGCAGGACCGTGAGGGCTTTATGTTGCTACTAATCCATATCAAATGGTATGTGTTATACAGAGCGCAAATGCCTCCACCTTTAAAGCAGTGTCTGTTGGTGCGTTGCAACATTTTGAACAAAAATTCAGGGCCACCTACACATTACACCTAAAGAAAGCCATGCTATGAAGCATGCTGATGTTTTTCATTCAGCAGAGTGATTCTGGCTTTTACGCCATACGCGTCTGGGCACTGGGCAAACCTGCTCGGGACCTTTGTGTGGACTCCGCGGCTCAGTAATACCACTTACAGTTGATGGTGGAATATGCAGGTGGGAAGAAAGCTTGCAAACTGAGTTGTTGTGATGGTGGCATCCTAATATAGTTCAGTTTGATTCAGTGAGCTCGTTAGAATGACACGTTCTGTCACCAATGACTGCATGGCTTGGTGCTTGATTTTATACATCTGTGGCAATGGCACCGAAATCACCTGACTATAGTGTACAGTATGCAGTTCATGTAGTGCATGTTCACGTGCACGAGACCAAGCAGTGGCCTAAACTGTAAAATATTATCACCATAGAAAATAACTTAATGTCTTCATGCACACAACTTATAAGAGTAAGGTTAGTCACTAATCGTTTCAGTATTTTCAGTAATTTAGGTAAAGTTCATTAATACATTAGCTTGAATAATCTTAATAAATGTGCCGTATTATCTCAACATCATCTTATGTAAATGTCACAATAACCTTTAATAGGATTAAAGTTATTACTTGAAAGCATTACAGTAGATTGGCATTAGTATACAAACACATACTAAGGAAGTTAGCTGCATCTTTCTATTGTTTTACCTGCATCACACATCACAGCCTGGTCATTTAATACATATCTGATCCCGACCTGTTTGTTTGGACTCCAGGGAGATTGTAGCTAATGAGGTAGCTGCTGTAGTACCTCAGTGTATGAGGCCTTACACTGTGGCCTATGCTGTTCGTTAAATATAGCCAATAATAACGCCTTCAGTAGCTACAGTGCATAATGCCTGCACTTTCTGTTAGTATTTAGCATGACAGGGGAACTCAGATGGGATGACTGTACACATAACGAGCAGTCTGTTGAGCTGTCAGCAGTAACCTTTTCACAGCTTCATTCAGACACAGCCCACCTGTAGAGCTGTACTGCACGTGTTGTCTTGCCATTAATTTTTGGTTTATTTAAGATTCTGAGTCATAAAAGGCTTTTATTTAGCTGTTTTGAAATCTAAAATACATTTTAGGTTTCAAAGCATTTCATGCTGAGAGCTATGATGCACAAGTCCAAGCAAATAAAGAAGAAAATGTGGAGTTTTTGTGATCTGTTCAGGACAGATGGTTATTTATATTGGCCTAGTATGTGTTGTGCTTCCTTAGTTTGAAATACGGGAATGGCAACAGTTCATTGGAGCAACCTGACTCGATATTCTGATGATTTATCAGACCACTGGGACCATTTGGGCTTGTAAAACATGAGGTGAAGCCAAGACCATTAAGCTATGTAATCAGCCATGGTGAGCTTGATCCCACACTCTCTACTTCAATGCATTTACGGTCCAAAGACCAAAGCACATACTTGTTGGTTGTTTCTACTACTCTGCAGCATTTCTTCTGTTTGCCCGAGCAACGATTTCCTCTTTTCAAAAGCTTGGCACATGTCCCTTTTTCTCCCCCCATAATTGAGCATGTGTGGGAACTACAAAATTCCCCACAAAGACTTCTTTAATGCTTTTCCTCACGTTGGGTTTAATAGTGTTGTTTCAGTGTAATAACTCAGCACAAGAGATTTTGTATATCGAAGCAGCATTATGTTCACCACATGTGACTGTTCCACATGCTCCTGCTTGAACAATATTGCTTTCTCTAATAACAGCTAAATGCACCTTCCAGATTACCTCTGCAAGCTTCCATCAGGGATAAACACGTGAAAATTGGTTCACTGGTTCAGACTTAGTTAATATTCACACGGACTGGTTCGGCCCTGTGAGAGATTGTTCCACAAACTATTTTGCAAGAAGGTTTGTATTGACTGATTGTCCCTAATGATACCTCTTAGGCAGGCTGTTGTATTTGTAAGCAGCTAAAGGGTAGACATCTAACTGTAGATATGAGGTTTTTTTAAGGTTCATTACAGTAACATAATGGCTTAACTTTTGCAGAAAGACGTCAGGGCAATGGTAATTTGTCAAATAAGTTTTCATCTTGCCATACAAGATTAATTTCCATATAGCATGGTATTTCCCCCAAGACTTTACTTTTCAGTAAGCAAGCTCTAGGTCATAAAGGTATTCAGCTATACCAGGAACCAAAAAAGGGAAAAATGCACATATTATAGCTGTATAGGCACTCAGGCAGCCTTCATGTTTATGTCTGTAGAACTGCTTTTATGCTCTTTAAAAGAAACAAAAAGTAGGTCTTCATTACAATCCCACTATATGCATTTGGCTTCTCTCACTGTGTAATTCTCAGCGTGATGCTGAGCTTAAACCTGGCTGTACTTGCACCTTTATAGACAAAAACTGGATAAATATGTATGTTAAGCATACAACAATTACACAGTGACATATGCACAAAGCAGGGAAGAACAGAGTTTAATGCAGCTTTAATGCAGTCATGATGAAATTCTTTTTTCTTCAGTGGGGGCATTTTCCTTTTTCCCCCTTGTGTTGCACACATGATTCCCTGGGCTCGGTGTAACACTTCAGCTCGGATGTAAATATCTGCATTAAAGCTCAATTCAGTCTGATTAGCAGTGGAACTGTACTTAGCTGATTTTCCACTGCAGCCCAGACACGAGGTGATGCAGACATGTGGACGAATGTCCTCCTAATGTGCAGTGTCACCTTCGTGTTTCTGTGTACGATCCACCAAACTGATGAAGTGACAAATGATTTTGCACCAGCCGAAACAAAACAACAACATCATTTATTTGACGATACATCTGTGAAACTGAAACCTAGACAACAGCGACATGTACTGTTTGTCGCAGCCATATATAAAGAATAAAATACAGGATTTTCTGTTGTTGATGGTTATGTTAAAGACAGCATTTTTCTTTTTTTTTTACAAAAATGGTGTTCCAAGTGTAACAAATCAGCGAAGCGCCTCGCCCAGCACATTTTGCCAGTTCACAAGTACCTACCGTGGAGTAGGCTCCTTTTCTCCTCCAAAAACAGCCCTGAAATATGTCCCGTAGTGGCAGCTCTTGAAGTTGCAAGAATGCTTTTTTATGAGATCTAAAACGTCTCTTTAGCTCCTGTGCTGAGAAACAGCATTTTAAAACAACGCAGTAACAACCAGGATTTCAGTATTCAGAGATTTGACACATTTGTTTTTTCTAAGACGTCAGACGTCATCGTTTCTGTTGGGACACCGTTGCTGTTTTCAGTATAATTTACTGTTTTGGGTGGATTTTATTATAATGCCGTAGATGTGTACAGCCATTCAGTATGGTAGCGTGAAAGCTACCAGAAAATATGTGTTTGTGCCTCATGCATGCACGATCCAAACAGAATGTGAATCCTGCCCGTGAAAACATTTCTCCATAGTGCTTCTAGTGATTAAGACTGCAGTGTGACTTTAATAGTGCTGCAGCAGACACAACAACATACAAAACTCACAAATAATGCAGAGTGCTGTATGCCGTGTACATTACAAGCGCTGTAGATATGTGAGATTTTAGAGAAGAGGATAGTGTACTTTATTTCAGCACTAAATTTAAATGCAACCATCCAATTGAACCAGTATCTGTTCAAATCACTCATCTAGATAAGACTAGAAGGCGCCATATTGTGCCCATTCATAGTCCAGCAAGTGTGATATCATTCATTTTAATCAGTGATAAAGCAGAAAGGAACCCAGACTATACAGAAGACCGATAGTGGCTGTGGGAAAAAGCACACTGCAATCTCCAGTGGAGCCGTCACACTGGTAAACTAGAAAATTGAGCTTTCTATCGATGAGAGGTTGCAGTCTTTTCCTGACCGAGCGGTTTCTGTGCCAGCATCCAGCACGAAAGCATTTGAAAACTAAACAGTGGGTCACAATGAAACTTAAGTTCGAAAATAGTTTGTGATGTCACATCTGTGTGATTCATCATGAAATCTGAATAAGGAGCAAGAAGACCTCCACAGTTCTGCTGTTCTGTGTGCCCGGAGAGCCGACCCACCGTCCTGCCTGGTTTACCTGTGTATGCTGCATCCATACTATAATTTATCTAGAGTGTCTGTGTTGAGGTTACATGTCATCTTGATCTTGATTGCTTCGGTCTTTGTTAGAGAGAGCTTTGCTGCAAGAAACCTAAGAATGACGATTCCAAACACCATCATGTGCTCGTTTGATGGTGACGATAGCTGGATGGAGGAGTCGGGGCTGAATCGGGCTCACGCTTTTCCACGTAGGTATTATTTGTTTGGACAGGACTATAAAGGGAATACGCTTGGCTAACCAGAAGTTCAAGTGTAAACACTTGATTTTACAGACCCCAGGGCAGACATCCTTTGACTAACATCTGGATATCACATCACATTCAATGCCGTGACTGTAGGAGAGCATCTGGGGCAGAGAAGTGAATGCAAACATTTCTTCTTTTATTTCGTTTTTTAATACCATGGCTCTTAAACAAGTATTAAGTGGCAAGGGTGGAAAAGTTTAGAGTAAGGTAAGTGACCATTATTATGATGTGTTCAAAACAACAGCATCACACAAAGTTCTGCTTTAGACGTTATCTGGTAGGTCCACATACTGAACTCTAAGCTGGCACGATCGCATGCTGAGAAATCACAGAACCAGACCTGTTGCTGCATGTCTGCATCTATTTGGTGCTTGCAAGTAGTTCGACTCTCCTACTGTGAACCTTTCCATCCTCTCCTTCCCCAGAATTCCTCCCTGCATGTCAACCATCTACTGGTCTTCTCTTTTCACTGTGGGAGGTTGCGGATCAGAGGAAGGAAGCCTTTTGTGGTTTGCTTTGAGCTGGAGTGCAATCCAAGACCTTATCAGTGTGTGGCTGCCTCGGACAATGGGGACGAACATGTGTTCATGAATGTGCTGTGAGCCCGTTTATGTAAACCATCAACATGCCCACCAGCTTACAACCACACCGTGTTTATTGACAGCGCCGTGTTTACGTGTGGGCTCTAACTCTGAATTGATGTTTAAAGAAACTGATTTATTTCCTAACACACTCTGATTCTTTACCCCGAACTATTGTTCATATCTCCAGCTATACGAAGTTACTGCGTTAGACATTTTATGCAAGAACACGTTATTTGGCTGGACTTTCAGCTGCTGCGGCGCATGTCCTGCTGGGGTTAGGGATATTAAGACACGCCAGTTGCACAGTATGCAGTACAGGCCCTCTGGAAAAGACTCTCCTCTATCTGTGAGGCTTTGAACTGAGGCCAGATGGCCTGCAGTAATGTACTGCAACATGGGGCTCTGCTGCTGTGGAAGTCAATGGCCTCCTCTGGGAAGAGAAACAAGAGCTACTGACACCAGAATCTCGATTCAATCACCTACTTCAAGATTTACAAGTGGGTGTGACACACTGTGGATGTGTAATCTTTAGATGACAGATACCAATGAGGTGAAAAGACTTGCAGTTTAATATATAGCAAATGCTTTGAGCTCATGTAACCATGCAGTACTAGGTACTTTTGTTTTTTCGGAGCATTACTTGTGCTTATAAATGCTGATAACTTTAATGGCGAAAAGGATGTTATTTTTTAATTATACTTTTACAAACACAAAATCACGT
The DNA here is from genome assembly GCF_000239375.1 of Pundamilia nyererei. NCBI lineage: Eukaryota > Metazoa > Chordata > Actinopteri > Cichliformes > Cichlidae > Pundamilia > Pundamilia nyererei. The sequence continues at coordinate 1,010,346 of NW_005187462.1, forward strand.
TCGTGTTTAAAAACGAACTTTAACTGCCCTTTTGTCAGATCAGATTAGGAATAATTACGTGCCCTTTTCTAAACATTTTGAGTTTTGCACTTATTTCCATTTTAAAAGCCCCGTGTAACTTAGTGTGACGTCTCAGACAGAAAATTGCAAACATGTCAATGTCAGTCAAGAGGGCTTTGTAAATACTGCAGACAGCTTCCATACATCACGCAGGAACGTCTGTGGCTGGCGTTGCTAGGTGACACTGGTAGCTAAACAATGGCACACAGCCGTTGTTGGGCTGCATTTCAGAGCCAGAGGTGCTGAACAAGATTGGAGCTGCAGCAAAAAGTCACGTCACATTGGTTCACATGTGAGTTGAAATTTGGTGATCACACATAGAAGACAAGCAAACGTTGCTGTGTTCAGAGTTGCCTAATGAGAAAGCAGGAAATAAAAAGCATATTTGAATGAAATTCAAATGTTTTCCTGTGATCATTACCGTGGTCATTTTTAAGGGACTACTGCTGAATTTTAGATCACCCTCAGGACTCGTGGCTCTCTCTCTCGAGAAGACAAAAGTCACACTCACTCTATTATGGTCTCCGGGATCTCTCTTCACATACTTCCCGTCTCTGTGAAAGCAAAAGCGCTAATGAGTGAAATCCCACAGATGGACAGTCATTGTTAAACTGCTTAAGCGGTCGAATGAAGATTTCAACCCTGCCTTAACACATGACATGGGTGGCTCTGTCAACTGGAGTCATCACAGGAGTGAAATATGGAACCCTGGGAAATCAGGGCCCATAATAAAAGCATTGTTCTGCACGCGGTTGCAATGCCCGCCAGTTTCCCCTGGGTGTAGGTTAATGAGTGAAGCCTAAATGGAACAACAGAGAGATATTGTGGCTCAGACACATTTACCACACTCAAACCTTTGATTCAGCTCCTTTTGTAAGTTTTGTTTGCAGTTTTCAGTGGATGTAACCAAAGGTTCATCCCCTGTCTGCTTGTTCTAGTAGTTAATGATGTAGTAGTGGAGGGAATAAGTTGGCTCCACATTTTTCCTTTATTCGTCTTTTTACTTTGCTATTCCTCATTTTCCAAGGCATGATGTGCATAACACAGTAGTTGATGAAAGGAGAGAAAAATACCAGCCAGCAGGATTTATTTATGGATTCACTGTTTTTTTTGTTGTTGTTGTTTTTTTGACCGGGCCCTAGCTCTGGGCATTCTGGCCACCAGTGAATTTATTCCACACTCTCTAAAATGATGACATACACCCGGCTTTGCTGAGGAGGGGGGTGTTTACTACGAGGCGGTAAGCTTCCCCCGTGCAGTTGTTTGGTCTGACCTCTCCTCCCGCCAGTGACATACCATTAACTACTACACATGCTTCTCCGTGCACCTACCATCCCTCGTCAGCGCAGGCAATATATTTTGTTTGTCTTTTTCAAAGGTGGCACTGCTTGGCTCCTCTGCTTACCATACAGAATGTTAATGGGCCTTACAGATGTCCTTCAAAGGATGGGGAGAATGGGGTTTATTTTGTAGTCATGTCACATTACTGTTCTTCCAGATCTGATGTTAGCTGCTGACAGTTGCAATTATGTGTAAAATAACATGCTGTTCTTTTCCAGTCAAAGCAGGGAGCCTTCACCCGAGAACGGCCGGAGGGATGACTCTTCTGCACTGGCCCATTTAATGGAGATGGTGGAGTGTGACAGTGTGCTGGCAAAATGAAAGCGATTGCAAAGTTTCATTTTTTGTCCTTTTTTTCTTTTTAATCATGTTGCAACACCTATGTAGTTTTTCTCCCACTCTTATTCTTTCCTGAATGCTGCCTCGCTGTGTCAGAAGAGGGCTGGAAGCTCATCTGACACTCAAGCTGAGGTTTAATGTAAAAGTGTAATAAGAGCTCTGAAGAGAGCCATCCTCCCCTCCTCCTCCAAAATGCCGTCCCTTCAGGATTCACTGTTTTTGGAGAGTATTGTTATGGGTCATTGAGGCACCGGTGCTTCTCTCCGGTGAGAGTGGCGTTCAACTTATTGGCCTGTCGTCCTTGGTGATGATGGAGCCCATATTTTACTGGAGCTGCGCTCTAAGTGAAAGTGAGAGGTGTTCCTGTGAAATGGGAGATGGAGGGGGTGCGGGGTCACTGTGATGGCCCTGTTATTCCCAGCTGCCTATTTCAACTTTGATATGAGTGTTTGGGTTCCCAAGGTATCAAGGAGAGCAAAATGATTTTTCTGTACCAAGACACAAAATGTTTTTCCCTCGTGCCTTCGGACTCAAATCCAAAGCACCCCGTGAATAAAATATTTCGTACAGTACCGCTACGGCTGATATTCGATGCAAAACGAACAACGGCAGACAGCTGCAGTGCTGTGGTTAAGGAACCGCCTTTGTGCTGGTTCTATGTATCTGTAATGGGGGAAATGCAATAAAATACGGTAAATACTCGATTACTTGAACTTCATCAGTTTGGTAAATTCTTGCTGTTACCTGCTCAAACTGGATTCTAAAAACAAGTCATATCTGAGCACACAACACGAGATGCAGTCGTTTTTCTTGTTCTTCCAACTGTTGTGATCTTGCTGCAATTTCAATGCCTCACGGAGTTGATAGAGTAAGCCTTTTTATTGCTTTAAACCTTTGTGATTAATGCGTGATTACAGCAGACGAATGAATGTCAGCGCTGCTTTTATTTTTGCAGGCCTTCTGCATTTTCCAACCTAGATTTAGTGTTCACATTTAAAACTGTAGACAGAAATTAATGGGCTGGGCTATCTTTTAATTAGTTTTTTTTTTGCGCTCCAGTGTTGCTAAAAACACTGGCAAGACAGAAGGGTCAAGGTCAGAACAAATTAATTACATTTTTATATCAAGACGGGAGGGAAACAGTTTGTGAAACACACTGTGTGTAAGGATTTTGGTGGGTTAACAGATGGGTTAAAGTGGAAGAGGACGGAGAACTCCCGAAAATGTCCTTTCTCCTTCCATACAAGTGTTGGAAGATTAGTGTTCGAAATCATGTCATACACACTGGTTTATAGGGTAATGCAATTTTATATTAGCTTTGTGCAAATGGTTTCACAATGTCTGCCTAATAAAGAAATAATCAGTTAAATTATCAAAAGAGAATGTCACATATTTTCTCTTTTTGTCATTCAAATATTAGAATTTAGGGACTTTTTTTTCACAATTGCACACGAGTCCTCAAGACAGTTATTTAGAGAGTAACTGATAAAACAATAGTTTGTTGTGTCCTTGTTAAAATTACATTTCTGCAAAATCTTTGAAGTGACAAATGGGAGAAATGTATTTTTCACAGTGAATTTTATTAGTTTTCCTTTTAATGTGGGGCTTTTTATGGTGTTGTTTGTGTGTGTGTGTGTGTGTGTGTGTGTGTGTGTGTGTGTGTGTGTGTGTGTGTGTGTGTGTGTGTGTGTGCGTGCGCACGCGTGCAAGTGTACACATGCATGATTAACCGTGCACCGACAGCAAGCCAAGTGAGAAGGGGTAGCTGAGAGGCACCAAGCTGCGTCAGCCCTAATCTGTCTCTTGACAGTCAAGCCTTATTTTGCAGCAGAATTCTCATATTGATCTGTGCGCCTGTTACACAAATAAATAAATAAGTCAACTACTCTGCACCTGAGTTCACAACCTGCCCTTGACAATACTCGGGCGTAGCGTGTGTAGAGAGGCGGCGTGTTGAGGTGGAGGGGTTGCAGTCGTGCAGCAGGGGAGCAGAGAGTCAAAAAGGGTTCTGCATTGTTGATCCAGTATGACATTGATAGACAGCAGCTGAAGGAAAGCTGATAGCCATGTTTGGCGTGCTGGTTTTTAAAGGACGGACGTGGCTGCCGATCCAAAGTTGACTGAGCATGAATTCAGCAGGCGATCGCCCCAAGTGGTTGTGCTGAGGAGAGGTGAGGAAGGAAACTTTCTCATATGACTTGCTTGACTTTCCATCTTTTCTTTAACCATTATTATTCCTCCCTTGAACTACTTGTTCCTGCCAGGGTTAGTTTTACGTGCCTGCTTCTTTTTGAAAACAAGGATACATGTTTGTTCGATCACCTTGCTCCGTGTCTGTCAGGATATAATAGATTTCTGAAAGATGTCTAACTTTACTGTTGGAAAAAAGTGGCCTTGGGTTTCCCATATTAGGTGAAAATGTCTGTGCTAATCATCTGGTTGTCTTGTCAGTTGTTCTATCCGTGGTTGCCCCATGGTGACGTAAATAGGAGTTAGAAATGTCAAATGTTGGAGATATTACATTTGACATAACTTAACAAGCATGCCACTACATCTACTATTTACAGTCTGACTATGTCAGACCTCGTCACATATCAATTTCTAGACTTGCAAAATTGACGGCATCTCTGTAATAGGTAAGTGTGCATGAAATTACAAATGCACCCATGCATCTTGCGTTGTTTAGTCACTACCAGACATCATTGTTTTGGCAGACACACTAAACAGCAAAAACATAAAAATCTCAGTATCTTTCTCTCCAAATGAATTTCACTGAAACCTTAAAGTCTTTGTAGAACAAAATCAAAGTTAAATTCACCTTTTCTAAACCAGATGCGCCTCCACATGTTTTCATAGGGGGCATCAAATTTTGGGGGATGGCTAGAGGCCCCCTCACCCCCACCCCTTGGTGGTGCCCCGTTCTAAGAACCAGATATCCTCCTAATTTTCTGTTTTAGTGCAAACACCACTGCAGAACATCACAGGACAAAGTGCCGGAGGCGTCCACAGATCATTTTAAAATCATCAAACATTTCTCAGGTCTGTTGAGTTTTTCCTCACTTTGTGTTACAATATCACATCTATTATATATTGAGAAGGAATCAGTTCACAGCTAACAACAAATTACTCACTGTGTGCTTCTCTTTCATACAGAGCTGAAAAGTTTAATAAATGTTTTAATGTAAAAATGTAAAAATTACAGTCCTTACTAAAAAAATATTATTGGATTGATTAATAAATCAATGTTCATTTAAAATCATATTTGGTGAATTCTTTCATACATTGTCTGATGCCTTGACTCCACCTCTGTCTCCTTCTGATTGTAGCTTTCAGTTCTTTAGCTCAACTGCCACGTAGTCCATTTGCTGATAAATTAAATGTTACTGTATTATTTATTTACACTAAAAACAGTGTTTTTTGTATTGATCAAATCTTTAGTTTTGTGACTTCAGTAATACTGAAAATGGTGTTGAGTACTTCCCTCTTTATTGATGTGTATTGACTAATTATTAAAGCATTTAACAAAATATAGATTCCAAGTTAATAAAATTCTGAATTCATGTTCTGTCATATCTGTGTACTGCTAAATATAGATGAAATCGCATGTGCACTGTGTCTGAATAAGGCCCTCAGGAACATAAACTAAAAGCAAACTAGACCCAGCGATTGCCGTCAGTTTAGCAAACTGACAATGCCAGCAATGCCGTACATGCATTGTCTGAAAAAGGCTGCAGTCTTCCAGCTTAAGCCAGACCTTCCCAAAGTGTGGGGCCCGCCCCCTAGGGGGGGCGCAGAGCCATGGCAGGGGGGGCGCGGTATGAAAAGGAAAAAAACAAAACGCAAAACATGTTGGAGATGTTTGCTCTTTATACAGTAAAGATACAGCGGGATACAAATAACATCAGGCTGATCCTGCCACGATTTGTCCCCCTGTCTAAATCACGGACAAACAGGATCCCACAGCTGTTTATGTTTTTAAACCCATTTTGCACAGAGAGGCGTTTTTTGAAAAATGTATTGACAGCTATGTTGAATATTATTACACAGAAGAAAAAAACAACTACACGGAAAATAATGACACCGTGACGCCTCTGCCTTTGTAAATGGAGGGACAGTAACTGCGTGTAAAACCTGCAGACAGTCAGATTAACAGTATTTTGTCTCTATCATTCTGCAATTCATCTCATGTAAACAATAACGTGGCCACAGCGTGACGTGGAAAAAGGCTCATACCTTTGATGTTGCCAGACGAACTCTGTATTCCTCGTCCGCAAAAAAGGAGTTTTAAAAAATCTGTTTTCGGTGATTCGAAGCGGCCTTTACGTGTGGACGAAACAGCTGCGTTTTCAAAAATACCCGTGTAGGTGCGGACGTAGCGTAAAAGAGTTAGTAGTTTCTTTGTTTTTTATTATTACCTGTAATTTATTGCAGGTTACTTGTATTTGCTTAATCGTTTACTGAATGTTTGAGGTGTGAAATAAACCGCAATGGAGCAAAAAATGGGCGCGTGTGGTTGGAGGATGTGTGCGTGCGTGTGCACGTGTGTGTGTGTG
>NW_005187462.1:1016755-1054846 GCF_000239375.1 Pundamilia nyererei
AAAAAAAGTCTTAATTTTGAAGTAATAACAGGGACAAATGCAGGCTGGAAATACATGCTCAGAGCTTTTATGCTGGGCCCATTAAGGCCCCACAAACAGGGTTTGAATGATTTCTAAGCCTTCTTTGACATTATTGACACTTTTGAGTTTTTATGTTTTGCACAGTGCAAGAGACGTTGCCATGGGACCCAGAGAGTCTACTCTGTACTTAGCATTGTGTCACTTATCTCTCTACAGTATGTCTCTTGTTAGCCTCACTTTTCAAACTGACACATGACACTCTTTTGGGTGGCATGAAGCAGCTACTTTTCTTCCAAGGAAAACAGTGTAGGGCTCGCTGAAAATCCAACTAAAAGCCTCTGACAAATTAATCTTAGATGGGGACCGAAGGCCAGCAAAGTATGTGGTATAGAGTCTGTCTCTCTGTACCAACCTCCACAAACGTGGCTTTTAGAGCAGAGCACTGCCAAGAACTGTCTCTTATATGTGTGTCTGAAAGTGGAGAGAATGTTATAGAGGGTTCGTTATACAGTACAAATAACACTTCTGTAGCGTCACTGGCTCCCGACTATTCTTTCCCCTTCCAGTGGTGATTGGTTTTGCTCGAGTGTCCTGTTTGGAGCTTATCCTCATTGGTGCTCGCTGCTTCAAAATCTTATTTCTTCCCCATCTTCAATTTGAGCTTCCTGCCTTGCTTGAGACAAATGCTTTAATTCATTTTGGGATTTAGTTACAGGGTTACAGTCACTGTGCAGTTTTCTGATTTTGTATCTCTAGGCTTCTGTTTTTTAAAAGATATAACAGAAGGCTACTGTGTCACATATTGTCATATAATATTGCCTGTAGTACTTTGAATAATCACTGGGGAGTTTTTGTAGAGGCAAGCCAATGGGCAGATTGATTATAGTGAACCAGACATTAATGTTAAAAAAGTTTAATTAAAAAAAGCATAGATTAAGAGACAGACCACCAAGCTTTTACTAAGTAAGTTGCCTTTTTCCTTATATTTGCAGAGTGCTGAGTTGTTGAGGACCAATTAATTCAAGAACAAATGTCCCCGAAGGCTGCAATTAATGATAAACTTATTAGACGTGATGGTGCCCATGAGGTCTGAATCTCATTGTGGTGTCCACGTTCCTGGTGGTGTTACTTACCCAACTGCCACTTCAAATAAAGTAAGTGAAGGAACAAACTGTGTGTATATGAGAGTGCGCGCACACTCTTGTAAGTCTGCCTTTATAATTCCATTTTTCAAGACACAGTCAGTCTTCAAATACCCCCTCAATCTAGGTCTATCACTTGACATTTGACATGACTCTGTTAAGCTCTTATTGACTAATGAATCTGTCAAAACTGGAGTCTCTGGAGAATGGACGTCTTCCTTACTGCCTTATACAAACTGTCAACGCTGAAGAATGGGGGTGATTCACTGACCTCCCTTCTTACTTACTCCTTCAGACTACAAAAGCTGTACCTGCACATTTACAATTTAGTTAAACTGGCCGCCTGAGCACAGTTACCCTATCTTGCCATACTAAACAGAGGAGTGCTTTGAGTCAGTGTGCGAGTGAATGTCTCTGTGTGTGTGCAGGAGTCTGAGGAAAAATAAGAAATGAATTTAAATTCAGGCAGGCGGCATTCAGGGTAGCCTCACGCCTCACCAGTTTCACTTGAGTTTTACATCCTGAGGGGTTAATACCTCTCACTGCACTGCCCCACTCCAGTCTAACAATGTCAGGTGACGTCAGAAATGCCGACTGTTTGTCGTACTTAAGACTGTGGATGATGTGTGTCGGCCACGTGCTTGGGCTTTATCCACTGGCTTACTCAAAAGACATTTTTTACCTAATGAATCAGAACTAAAACAAGTTCACATGAACTTTTTAGTGGAACGCAGAAAGAAAGGCCGCCTCGACATTCTTCTGGTTAGCAAGCAATTCTGAGTCATTATGAGCTTGTTTGACTTTGACTTGGTTGACAGAACAATGGTCATTATGCACTTTTAATGTGACCATATAGCTTTCAAGGCCCATGCACTTTATTTGTACTATTTTCAGGTGATATTCAGCAAATTTGAATGCTCCCAACTCTGCTGTAATGTAGTAAAGATGTCGGCATACTTGGAGCTAAAGAACAGGCAATCGGAGGTTATTGTGACTTTTTATACACTCAAGGAGAGTGTGATGGTGAGCCAGCTCATTCTCAGCTCTATGTTTCATTGCATCAAGACAATCAGTAGTAATATACACTTCACATAGTTCATTTCAAGCATGCAAAACACTCTTTAAAGTTGAATGTTTTGGATGTTCAATGTTTTTCTGCTGATCGCCAAGCAGCTCTACTGGCTGAGAGGTATCCCAACACTAAAAGTGATTGCGGGGTAGTGGCGTTACTCCAGCGGTCTCCAACCCCCGGGCCCGGTCTGTGAGTCGTCTGGTACGTCCGTGAGAGTTGAGGCTCAGGTGTGAAATTTCTGGTTTTCAGTGTTTTTATCATCATCTCTGTTTCCCTGGGTCTTTTTCCGTGTTGTAGTTGTGCGTCTTATTTTGAAAGAAATATTTACGCGTTACCATAGTGACCAGAGAGCATTAAGGGGCAGAGTGGAGGATGTTACTCTCAGTGTTGTTGGCGTATTTCAGGAGGACGCTGCTAATAAAGTTACACAATTACACATTGAATTCATATTTATTATTATTTTTACAAAACACCACAGTTTTTGTCTCGGTCGTATCATTTTATTTTGTTGTATTTATCCACAACACCTTAAAGGCCGGTCCGTGAAAATATTGTCTGACATTAAACCGTCTGTGGCACAAAAAGGTTGGGGAGCGCTCTGAACCTGATAAGCACAGGCATAAGCCATATGGCTGCTTGTAATCTTCTGAAATAGTGCCAAATTCTTTCAATGTTTATATTAGGTGCTCTACTTTTCATTCTTTATATTTTGGATACTTGTCAAAATGAAAAAATAAAGGCCTTGGCTAACATTAGGGCAGGTGGACCAAAGTACAGTAGAGTGCACATGTCTTTAAAAGGCACGTGCAAAATACTGCTAGTTGTCAGTCTTCACTTAATAATGTCTGTGCCATGCATGTGATGTGTTTTCGCCACTTTCTCAGCCTCTCCCAGTAGTTTCAGGCCAAATGGGCTTTCCAAAGGCGCAAAGAGTTTAATCCAAACTCCAGATCCTCCGGTGCATGTATGACGATCCTTCATTTCTCAGCTCCTTGCTTCCTGTCTTGAAAAGACTCTCTGTGGGGGGAGTATATGTGTCTCTGATAAACCCAGCTAAATTAGGAGGTAGACTGGTTGTGGGCGAGGGGGATGTGGTTGTGGTGGGCTGTGCCGCTGCCAAAGGGTGTGTCAGGGCAATTTATTAGCTTGCTGTGCATGCATGTGTACGTGAGTGTGTGTGAGACCGTTCCCAGCCCTTGGCAGCTTGGCAAACTCAATGTCTGAGACACAGCTGTACCACTTTTCTAATATGGACTCATTACGGCCATCCACTGTGTGCCTCCAGTTACTTCACAAATTTGCCGATAACACACCTTTTTTTTTTTCAAATACTCTGATGACAGTCTTGTGTTCCCAGTTTTTTTTAGCTTAGATTAACCTGAAGCGATGGTTTAATTTTGCTACTCTGCCTGGTTTTGCGTTTACAACGACGACACGTGCAGTAGGTAACAGGTGTTCGACGTAAAAACATAGATTGGTCCCTCTGGGAGGAAGAGTTTGACTGCATGCTGCAGTGTGACCAGTGCTGCGGTTTTCTTCATGTGTGCTTGTCTGAGAATACTTGGTTGTGTGTAATTACATGTTAATGACCCCCTATCTCCCGTATACAGCTGTGTGTTGAGTAGAATAGCTGCCGTCTGATCCCAGCTCAAACGTGGAGGATAAGGTTTACATTCTGCCGGCACTTGCTCCGCTCCCGACTCCCCAACCTTCTTCTGAGGCTAAAACAGATGCTGGGGGACACTTAGCCTGCAAAATGCAATCTGCAAGACATATTCATTGTGTTTGGGGAGCAAAAACAACAAAACATGAGAAAAAAGTTGCTATCAGAGTCTGTAAGCACCTGCAGGTCTTGCTCACGCTGGAACATTTTAATTGACCAAGCAAAAACGCCACAGAGACAGGGAAACGCCTGTACTAGTATACCTACCTAGTCTGAACAAATGGCTGGTTTCAAAGCCCCATCAGCAATCCTTTGCAGTAATGAGGGAGTTTTGGGGAAATTGGGGGATGGTGTCAGTTTACTGTCTCTGAGCCGTGGGTCCTGCTGTCCAAATTGTGGAATAGCAGGCGAGAGGTGTTGTCATAACACAATAGGCGCACGCATCAGCACAAAGTTAGCGAGAGGGGGTTCGAGTCACCGTGCCGAGATATGCAGTTCCTTTAAACGGCACACAAATGAAGTCTCTAGACTATTACGATGCTAAAGAAAACACACGTGCGTACCGAGTTCGTAACAATAGCAGCACATAACATTTTTCTCCAGCTCGTTGATTAACTAAGTTTTAAAGCAAAGGACCGCAGCGCCATCGAGAAACAAAGCCCCTTATTTGTCATTTGTTTTCAAAGTAATCATCGCTCACCCAGGCACAGTGCGGGTAATAAATATTTATTCCTCCTTTTTGGAAATGTAAACCATATAAATTTTTCCCAACCTTTTGCTTTCAGAGCAACTGCCCTTGATGATAACAGTATCATTTAAATGTCTTTTCTCTCCGTTTGGCTTGTTTTCTCCCTCCCATTATCTCTCTCCTGTTCGCTCCATTTTCCCCCAACACAGTGTTAACAAGCTCCTTTTCTGCCCTATCTCGTGTAGGTGAGACAGCTCCACAAAATGACAAGGTGAGAGGGCGTGCGTGTGTTGTTGGGTTTTATTTTTTGCCTTCTGTGTATCCATCTGTGTGTGCCGTGTGTTTATTTGAGCGTGTAGCCACACTCGCGGTTGTGCTGCGCGTGTCATGTGTGACCAGCAGCCACTGTCAGGGCTCATGTTGCCCCCCGACGGTAACAATAATCATGGGATTTGATTGCCAGTTCCCTCACCCGCCGTAATTGATGAATCCAATATTTACTCTGTTACCTGTGTGTTGTAAACATTCATTACAGGGTACCTTCCCAGATAGGTGAGCAGCAGAAGAGAATGGGACAAGTCCAGCCTGCAGGGACCAGCTGTCAGTTTGACTAATGACAGAAATGAATAAAATCTCATAATTACTTTAGAAAAAAAGGACAGTCGCCACCTTATCTCAGGCCAATATGCATTTTAAAAATTTTTGGCGGGTTTATTAAATTCCACCCCACCACTCCCACCACCCAACCCCCCACTGTAATACATTACAGACAGAGGCAAGTTCTCAAATTTCAAATTTAATTTTCCTCTCGCCATACACACACACACACACAGTCTCTCTAATCAGATTGCGACATTATTGTGTTTCTATTGACATTAGCATTGTTATTATTTTGTACTGTGTAAATATCAGTAACTGGAGCATGCCTGGTTTCTTTGCCAGGAAGGGATTATTTTGTGTATTTATTTTGTTCTAATGCTGTCAAAAAATGTCCTTCCACGATTATATCTGATGCTGCCTATTATCAGAAGATGCCGTCTCTCGATGCTACGCTGTTATTTTAATGTAATCCCGCAACTACATAAATATTGATGTGTAGAGTTTTGTCGCCTGTGCGTTATAGTGACATCCCTTAAACACTACAGGCACCTGCGATACATTACACAGCCCCAAAAATAGGGTATCAGTGAAACACATCCTGCTTTTAGATAGAAAGCCACCACAGGTCAGTCCATGCTTTTAGAGCTGTGTGTACGTGGACCTAATTAGATAAGGCTTCAATAATGTGTGACTGCTTTTTTTTTTTTTTTTAGTTGGCACATGTGCTTTGCAGCACACCAAGCCTGAAGAATTGCAGTATTGTGAAGTGCAAAGCTCTCATCCGAATCAGGTACTCAAGATAGAGGAATGGAGGGGTAGATTAATGGCTGCAGGGATGGAGGGAGAGTGGAATGGAGTGGAGTGGAGGGAGGGACAGATATGGGGAGAGACAGGGCAGTGATATACAGTAGGCCCTACTTAGACAAGTCGACTCCTGTGTGCCATTAGGCCTAACAGGAGGCAGACTGGGAGGGCCTAGAAGTAAAAGAGAGGACTGCTATCAAATAAACAGGATCATCTGCCTTAGTTTGTGTCTATTGTACATTTCTGCATGTGCCTGCACACATGACTTATGTTCCAGGATGCTCTCGCAAACACACAGAACTCTAAAAACCAGACAAAACTCAGCTTGATTCCATTTGAGTAGCTTCTCTCTAATGTATTTTTTGCCGAGTGGAATCCCACATATAGGAGCGTGTAATATGGCATATTTGTGTCTTATGGGGGCAGACAGCTGATCATGTCCATTTGTCATGCTGTCAAGTTAATTACCAGATTTAAAAGGAGAATGAGATTACCCCTCCCCTTCCAACAGACACTCCTCCACACAACCGCACTTGCAACACACACACACACACACACACACACACACACACACACACACACACACACACACACACACACACAGGGAACCTGCACGCTTAAGGGCCGCAAGGAAATTTTCAGTGTGCCATTTAACAACTTACTGGAGTAGAGTGAACAGCATCTGAAGTTAAGGGAAGAAAAACACACAAGGTCAGGCTAATGCGCAGAGCTGTGAGTGTGTGTGAATGATGCAGCAGATTACCTTTGCAATTTTCATTCTTTCCATCACGGGGGAAAAAAAGGGAAACTTGAGGCTCCTTTGAAGGTCTCCATAAAAAGCAACCTTTTGCTTTATTCCTGCTCTCCTACCCACCGTGAAACTAGCTCTCACCTGCGTGAGCGAAGGTAATTTTTATGTACCTCAGCTGTGTTCTGTGCAAAGAAGTTTGTGTCCGTGCTCGTGCAATCAAAGGGGACACTTTGAAAAAGCAGACAGATCATTAGCGTATAATGAGCTGAAGTACTTTGGGCAGTGAGCAGGATATCCTCAGTAAGCGATGGCTTAAGGAGATGGATACAAAAAGGTGGAAATCAGATTCTCTCAGCTTCAGACAACTTTTCTTTCCCCCAGGTGAGTCCTCTGTCTGTGTGCATGTTTGAAGTAAAGTATAGCTCAAACACACTGGCTAAGAGCATCAACAAAGCCTTTTGGCACCCTGACAGTCACGTACTCGGGTCTTGATAGTTCTCTTGTGCGGCCCATCACTTCCGTTATGAGAACCCATGCTGAAGATCTAAGCCACGCGGTCACGGGTTCAAAAGATGTGAGAACGGCACCTACAAAGTGACTCAGCCCTCACAATAACGCTGGGATTAAAAGCACCTTTTTTTCTTTTGCTTTGTTTTTCCTCACTGACAAACAAAAGTATCAGAGAAAAGAGAAATATGCTTTGGTCCGCTGAATGAATTACAACACGGGACAGAAGCATGCTGTTGCAAACTTGAAAGACAACCAAAGACCCTTGGGGTTTGAGACAAAGCGTACGGGGATATCAAACAAGTGATAAAAGTGAAGAATGAACTACTGCGCATGTCTGGAGTTTGCTTATTCATTAAAATCATGAATAAACACCAAGTCTCCCCGTCTGCCTGATCTTCATCCAGGAGCCCAGAGTAATTTGATTACCTGTTTCAGAGCAGAACCTCTAATGCAACTATTTTCCAATATCCTCGTTGATCGTGTTACTGTGCAGCTCTATTCATATCTCTGAACACCTCGGGGTTTGCGGCAGTCGCCGGCTACACGGTTGAGACGTGACGAGTCTTAGTGACGGCGCCCAGCTGGCCAAAGTTCTGTGAGGGTGGCCTTTGTGACATCACCGCAAGTGGCGCGTGACAAAATGGCAGCATGCCAGTCGCGACCCACAAAATAATCCCCCAACAGACGAGGACAAGGGCCACGTTGGCGCGCGTGCCCACCTTACGCCCCTTACCCCATCCACTGCCATCGCAAGCATCAGGACGGGCTTTCGAAAATGTGTCAGATAAGCAACGTGGATTGCCAGTAGGAAAGGGGCTTCTTGTCAGGTGATGACAAGTAAGTGGCAGGCGAGGAAAAATCAGACATCACTCTGACCGCCCCCTCCTCCCCACGCCCCCAAAAACGCCCCAAACGTTTTTATGCTGTCAATTAGTCTCAATCAATCCCTCCGCTCGTGTTTAGGACTCTTATGGCAACTCCAGTCTGTCTTCCCATCAGTCAGCGCATAATAAATATGCTTTGCAATATATGTTATCTCTGTCAGCTGTTGGCAGCAGCGGCCCTGCGTAATTGTCATGCCACACTGGACAAAGTGAGCGCTGCTACATTTGATCATGACAGGGGAGAATGGCAAACAAATGAAACCCCAGACTTGTTTGGCTCTGTCAAGACATGCTGCTCCCCTCTAGCCTCTCCGAAACTCAATCGCTTCGGAGCCTTCTGATCGTAGATCTGAGGCCGAACCGGAGGGAAAAGAGGCAGAGAAAGTCATCTCCTCAAATGAGAGGACGTGATTGGCTTCTAACGACTCTTCTCTTGGCTGTATTTGACTAAAGTGTGAGGTGAAGTAGTGCTTATCAATAAAGTAAGTCTGCTGCAATGTATTATTAACAGATGATTGCATGCAGGGCTTGCTTGGCTAAAAAGGACTTAAGTGATGTGGGAGCGACACTGTCAATCTCAGCCTTCCTCTGAGAGTCAATTAGGAGATAAACAGGGCTGCATGTCTTTGGCAGTAGGGAGAAGCCTGATAGGCTGTCCCATGGATGTCCTGGGGCAAGGTAAACTGACAGTACAGCTTTGCCGTCAGGGATGGAGGCGAAGCGAACAATGTACGACTGGCCTGCCACTTGAGAGAGTATGTGTGTTCTTAAGTTGGCATCTGTGTGTGCACTTGAATTGTTTTGCCGGATTTTGTTTTTTTTCCTGTATGTGTGTGTGTGTGTGTCTGCTGGTTTGCCCACTCAGCTGACTGAGCCCCAGAAACTGAATAAGAGAATGGCAGTACTCCAAGAAAAATCACTTTGGAGGTCATACGAGTAAAAGCGGTGCTGAGGATGGTGGCGATAATAATAACTGCAGTAACAGCGATGGCTGCGAATCAGTCATTGCTCTACATTTGTACGTGTGGCTTCAGCTGTACATGAATGTGGTGAATATGGAGCTCACTGTGTAGAAAACATATTTGTGCACACGTTCGTACTCCTGCATGCTTGTTTAGATGTCGTGGAAAATGGAGAATTTTTAATACATGCATTAAATTAAATATGCAATACATATTTTCCATTTAACATCATGCCAGTGTGTGTGATGGTAAACACGTTCAATTTTATACAAGAAAATAACTGTATTGCAATATCATCAGTGTTGCATCACATGCAGTCCTTGTATTGTAAAGTCTTTCCACAGAATACATATTTGACCAGCGTGGTAAGGCCTCAATCACTCGAAGGAATTATTTCATGCTCGTTAAATACATTGATATAATAAGGTTGTACACCAACAGTGGCTTTTTTCACATAATTAAGTGTGTCAATATAATGAGATGATATTCCAATATCTTCTTTCTCCGTGTCATGTCGTTTAATTCATGCTCAATACTGAGCTGAAACAAAAGGCTCAACAGATGAATTTTAATGAGTGGTAGGCCATTATTGCCCTCATTATTTTCCAATTAGCAAACTGTACACAACATCAGCACGGAACAGAAATATCAAGTACTTTACCATGCCGTAAATACACCTTCTTTCCTATCTGTAAATAACTCGAAACCCAATACCAGGCAGTAAAAGACTCCACAAAGGATAGATCATTGTAAGTGCACTGCATGAGAAACAATTCCATTGAGCCTGGATAAAATGCATTAAAGTTAATGAAGTGGTATGGCAGCCCAAACCAGGAACCATCCAAGGCTAGAAAATAACAAAATATCTGAATTAGAAACATTTATTCTGCAGCATGACAGGAAAAAAGAAACAAAACAATAAAATAAATGGAAATATCAGAGGTAGCGCAGCAGAAAACTCACCCTGCGTGTTTTTCTTTCATCTTTGTAAAGGGAACAGTCCGGTTTGTTTTGTCACAGTGAATTAACAAACGTTTTATCATTTAAATGGAGCGCTCCAACGTAAAGAAGTCAACCAACACCCTCGCAAAAGCCTGACAAAAGTTTGAGATACGGACAGATGCACAGATGGCGCGGGAGCCAGCGGTGAGCGGCAAAGTGGGACATGAATGAAAATTAAAGGAAGGGTTTCGCCCTAATGTTTGAGGCTCATAATGTCATCAGGTGCCGAGTATTTACTTCAGTATCAAAGTGTTTTTGTATCACTTCAGGAACAAAGTGGTTTGCGCCTTCTTTAGTCTTCACGAACCAGGAAGAGGCTGTGCAATATAGCATGATGTTGCTCTGCATTGTAAGTACAGTAAGAGCGCCACCCGTCTCCTCTCGGCGCTATTGCATTCCTCCATTCCAATGAGGAAAGCAGCCATTTTCCGTTGAACCACATCCATGTAGTGTTTGACCTATTTTCTGCCCACTTGCCTTATATGTGTAAAAGGGGGCGAAAAAAAGTACAAACGGCATCACTGTATTTGAGTCAGCTCAGTTATTTTGGGGTGCAAAAGAGCCGTCTGTGGGTGCATATGTAGCGTGAAATGCAAGTGGCGGGCGAGTGACACTGTCAGCTCCTTTTCTCCACCTTGTCTGTTGGTCGCAGAGCGTAAGAGCTGGTTGGCTAGACAGGCGGGGCCAATAGGGTCATTGTGTGTGTGCGGAGAGATGCGCTGAGTGAATAACCTTTCTCGGTAACAGCTGTCAGATCCACCAGAGCAGAGCAGAGGACAGAAGAGCACGCCTAGCTGGGCCCAACCCAGACACAAGGCTGATAGGGTTGCGTGGCAGAGGGGGTGTATGTGGGACGGACTATCTGCCAGCCTCAAATGCCGGCCTCAAGGGTTTTGATGGGTGGCCACACCGAGCCTTGACGGGGGTCTCGGCACCCAGGCAGCTTATTGTTTAACACACTGCTCATCGCTTTCATTCCCCCCAATGCAGATTCCATGCACAGCAGTGCAGAGCACACAGGCCCAACAGTGGCCTGTGGCGATGCTTTTGTCGAGGTGTCACTCCCCAACGCAGTGTCTCAGCATGGTTCGCCACTGGGCATGACAGGGGATGCAGACCCCATGAAGGGGGATTAGTACCGCACCCATTGTCTGAGGGCAATGTGGTGCTGGATTTGGCTGCATGGCTATTCAGTGACTGTATTTCTATTCTTTGGCACTTGACAGAGACGCTCAGTGGCCCCACTTTTCTTCTGCTGCAGTATCAGAATGTGTTCGTGTCATGCCCCCAGCCGAGGCCCTTATTATCTCAGTTGACATGACGAGGAAAGGTGTGATGGTGGATTCTGTTATTGCTGTCTGCTGCCCGACCTGCAGGTTAGGCTGGTTTTTTTAATGGGTTAGGAAGAGGCTTGCTTCTCATGTATAATTTACTGTTGATTCTGTTAACGCTGAAAGGAGAGCATGTTGACCGAGACTTAACCTAAGGTCGGGTTTGGTGTTATGAATACAAAATTAAGAGATTTTAGGGGGCTGTTGGTTTTATTTTATTTGCACTGTTTTATCATTCAAATCAAACCGCATCCACGTTGCATCACTGAGTGCTGTGAATTAAATGGAAATTCTAGCTAACAATCCGTTGCTGTCATTAAAATTGTGTTTTAAACAATAAATGGCACTTTACACAACTTTGAAACCACCAGTAATTTTAAATATAGAAAAAATGAAAATATCTGATTACATTAAAAACATTTGAAGCAGATTTGATTGTTTATTTATATTGTTTATATATATCATTTATATAACAGCAATATCAGCGCGCAGGCCCATAGGCTCACAGGACTCATTTCTATGTTGAGAGAGCTGTTTTGGGCAGTAAAGCACTGTGGAAAATAGTGATGGATGGCTCCTTGTTCCCTCATAGAATAGAGAGGCAGTGGAGTTTTTCCTTTTTTTCTTTTTTAGATTAAGGCAGCAGCTCAAGGAGATACAGGTTTACAGTAAATGTATTTTTCCTCCCCTGCTGTGCTGTCTGAGGCAGCTTTTCAACCTCAGAATTTCTTACATTTTCTGGCGTTTGGGGCCACACTCATGCAGACTCTATTACAGCAACATGCATTCTTCTTTCAACTCTCCCGTTGCATCTTAGCAGATAAATCATATATAGTTTGCCTAAAATCTTTAGCTCTTGATTCTTTATTTCAGACAGTAAACAATGACTCATTGAGAAAAACCTCACCCACACAGTAAAACAGAGAAAAACACTTTCACATGCAAACAAATTATGCAATTGTTCTGCAGTAATGCAAGCGCTGCCAAAGCATGCTCCGATGTTGATGATAGCGTAAACAAAAGTCCATTGTGACTTCATCTGGACTTAAAACTGAATTGCAGACATATGCTTCAGTGTACACTATCCTGGTCTAAATTTTAGTTGGGGGGTTTCTCCCCCCTCAGCTCTGTTTATCAAAAGACTTTCCACATACCTTTCCAGGATATGTTGAAATGAAGAGACATCCTGCAAAGCATAGCTCACCAGTGCTTTGCCAAGAAGCATTCCCCAGACAAAAGAAGCTCCGAACCTCAGAAGTACCAAAAGCGCTGAAACTGATATTTCTATTACCAGATATTACAAACACGGTTGCCTTACAACTGCTTCTCATTTATGGGGATTAAGAGAAAAGAGTCAGACAAGAGTGTGTAAGGAATGCCATCATTGTTTTTGTTGTTCTCCCTCATCTCTTTCCTGGATTTCCTGTTGATGTCACTGAAAGGTGAGCAACTGGGTGATGGGTAGCTCAGAG
Source organism: Pundamilia nyererei (assembly GCF_000239375.1). NCBI lineage: Eukaryota > Metazoa > Chordata > Actinopteri > Cichliformes > Cichlidae > Pundamilia > Pundamilia nyererei. The sequence continues at coordinate 1,029,658 of NW_005187462.1, forward strand.
GTTTTACTGGCCTTGATCCTTGTCAAATGGCCATAATGACGAGGTTCCGTTTTCCCCATCAGCCGTCATAAAGGTCTTGATTGCAGCTGCATTAGACCATCCTCCACATGGCAGTGTGACTGTGGAAGTCCCTCAATTATTCGTTTGGTTCATAGACATGAACGTGACATCTCATTAGATCGCTCATTGATCGGCCACTTAAACCAACCAATAGCACAAAATGAAATCTTTAATCCCATGAAATATTTAGTTGTTAATTTTTTGCTGTCAATTAGTTGAAGAAGTGCCAATAATATAGTTAACGTGATACGTTTAGTAGAAATCATTACATTAATTACATATGAGGGCAGGGTTTTATTTACAATTCTCTGTGTTTGCTTAACTAGGTAATGGTTAAGTATTGTGGATTATTCTGATATAAACTCGCCTTAAACATGTTTACTACCCACTGCACTCATGGTGTCACAGCTTTATTGAGCTAACATGAGAAACTGTGGGCACAAGCAATAAAAACACAGAGAAACTCAAACATTTCTGTAACCGTGTTAAATAAAAAGCTGTAGCCGCCTTCTTATTTTCTGCTGATATTGTATTGTAAAACATTTGTTGGCATACCTTTTTTTGGCTTGTGTTGGTAGCTGACCTCTGTTTGTTTGTATCAACCAGGCGCTGAGCCATTATCAGAAGGCCAGCTTTTAATTGACATGTTGTTGTGCAAGTTAATCGTTGCCTGTTATATATGTTCAGTGCATTACAGAGAGCGGAAGACGTGACGAGAGTATTTATTTTAAATCACAAAAAACGACGTGGAACGTAAGCTTCTGCCTGAGTCTTCAACCTGCTTAACATTCATTTTATTTACAGCCTGGGAAAAAAAGCACAACACTTTGCTGCTTGTTTACCTGTTAGACAGAACATCATGTCGCCTTGTTAAAGCCCTGGTCTGTGACAGCAGGGTAGCTGCTTCTGTTGAAACAATGTCACTCTACCACATGCTGTCCCTATACAGTTGATTTACTTTATTTTTAATTTTGTGTGCTTCCTATACAAACAATCATTTAAATGCATATTCTTGCATTAATTGTTGTTTGTTGGAATGTTTTCAATTATAGGAGTCAAAATTGCCTTTGAATAAAACCAAAACCTATAACTGTGGATGATTGTACGTACATTACAAGCTTCCTGTGTCTCTCTAAGAGGATAATAAAAGTGTGGTAAAAAGGGGCCAGGCAGGGGAAGATTTCTTCAACATCTTTTGGGCAGCCACAGCAGAGTGTGGGCTGTCACCAGACACGGTAGAAATCTGCAAGAGGTGTCCCACTTTGTGTAGGTCACTTTCAATGGACTGGATCACCATGTTCATTTACAATCAGCCCCGTAATTAAGGGGAAGCAACCCCGAAATTATCAATCAGTTAATTACTGAGATGCTGCATAACAAATCCAGTTTCTGATTGAAGCACAACAGTTGCCCTTCCAAGATGCTGTCGTCATCCAAATGCAAAAGCGGTTCATGAATTGACAACAATGCTGATTTATCAGTGGTGCAGTGTTTGGTGGATATGTAAAAATCATCAGTCTCCATGTATATACTTCAAATGATTCTGAAATTATCTTTCAATTTTTTTTAAAGTTAAGGTGAAATTTTTATTCACCTTTAATTTACAGTGTTGTAGCCGTGGCTTAGCAAATCTCCAGGTTTCGGCCATAGCCTGCTATTTTTTGCAGTTTTACAACAACTGACACAATAAATATGTCACATAACATGTAACCAGCTATTAACTCCCCAGTGACCAGGAAATACAGAGGTAATTCGACTGTGGAATACCATATTTAGTGGTTTCCTTGTTCCTAAAACATGCTTAGGCTACAAAAGGCAAATAATGTCGAAGCTTGGTTGGAAAAATCTGCTCTTTATTTCAATCTAGTGATGCATAGAAAAAGTGGGCACCAAACTATACTATACACTCACACACATACGCACAGCGAGACATAAATCCACTAAGGGTTGTGAATCATTTTCCCCTTCAAACCTCCATCGCTTTTTCATGGTTTTCTCACACATCACACACTCTTTGCTAATTATTTTCGGACCCGTTTTATTTACTCACGTACTCTCAGGCCATCACGCGAAATCCCAAAACAATTAAATTCTTATTATATGCATTTTTCATTACATTGAATGCACTTAATATTTTTGTGTATCCCACAGAAGCCTAAACGCTCCTCACGAAAGCATGCATAGGGGCCGCAGCTGGAAACTCTGACCACCACAGTGCAAAGTGATTTACTTAACTCCTTTTCCCCCCATATGGGAAAATAAAGGACTTATGAGTTGCGTGGCTAAAAGCCTCTTTTTTCCCCATCAATACATTTTTTGGCCCTTCTTAAAATGCATAGGAATCCCTTGATGGTATTAACAAAGTACAGCTCGTCTTTAAAATAAGCGCAGGTAAAATTAAAGGGAGTTCTTACATATTTTTCAGGATGTTACCCATTATTTATGATTTAAAAAAAAAGGAGAATGTCCAACTTAACAGATGCAAGGTTATGGTGTGATTTTGCATGTATTATATTTGGAAATACTGCAGTCAGTTAGACGGGACCCAGTGTAATTATTATCTTGCATAAGATCCCATCACAAGCTAACTGGCGTCTGCATTTAGTATTATAAAAATCCGTCATTACCAGCCATTATTGTCATTTCCTGGTTTCCTTTTTGGTGCTCTGAACATAACGCAGATTGCATAGTGCTGCAGACATAAGATTGCTCCAGCATTTTTTTTTTTAAATGACCCCATAGCTGGTGTCTTCAAGATTGTCATCCTGGCTGCAGAAGCTGGGATGCAGCAGGGTCCTCTGCTGGTGGCAGGCAGAAAGTGGTTAGGGGGGCTGGAATGACACTCAAGAGGCCAATCACCGAATCTGGGCCCAGGTTTTTTTGGCAGGCAGCAGAGTGTGAAATTCACAGAATTTCTTATGTTGGTGCTGCAGCTGCCTCTGTGCCTACACTATGGTATTGTCAGACAGTAGCTCTGAAAGGAGACTAGAGGGCTGGATAGAGAGAACGGAAGAATTCAGATGTGATGTTTTGCCAGTTTTTGTTCAGAATCCTACAATGCAGATAGACGATAGGCATGGGATGATTACAACATTTTTCCCTGGCAGGTGACAGCACTCAGTTTCTTAGTACTTGTTTATTCCTATTGTTGTTTTTCTAGTGCTATTTTATAAGTCATTGTTCCTTTATTTGCAGTTAACATTTAGTTTTTTGTAGCACGTACAAAAAGTAAAATATTTAATGAACTTACAAAAACACACTCAATCAGTATTTTATTTATTTATAATTTTTTTTTACTTTGCGTTATTACATATACGGCAGATAAAAAACTAAATATAGCAAATATAGAGAATAACCTCAAACGCGCCTGTAAAAAATGCTTATGCAATGAACTTCAAATGTGTTATGTAAAAAATTATTTTAGTTGGCTATAGAGATTTTTTTTTGGTGGTACAATAGTATTAATAATAATAATAATAATAATAATAATAATAATAATAAGCAAGTTAGTCACGTCCACAACTGATCCAGTATTATTACCTTTTGTGCAAATTTTGCCTGATAGCAAAGCAATTAAAAACAGACATTTTTAATGGTCTGTGTAAAGTTATTTATTGACAATTTATATTTGCCGTTTATTAACCGTGTGCAATTGATGGCTTTTCTAGGGGGAAAAAGTGGCTTGTCAGTTTATTTGAAAAACTGGTGACTTCAAACAGTCAAAATCATGAGTAGGAATGATGAGCCCAGCCACAGGAGCGAGCAGGCGGGCGGGCAGTGTAAATAGCTATACAGTTAGCATGGCTGCAGATGATCTTATCTTTGAAAGGAAAATTTGCACATAGATGGCACAAATGCCATTTTCAAAGTTTATTTTTAATTGTCATGTGCTTAGGTAAATGACTGTTATGTTACCATCTCATACCTAAAACACGCCTGTAGCTGCTGGTAGGAAGATGCTGATTACTCTAAGCAGCTGGGAAATGCTTGTATGTGTGTACGATGGATTCTGACAAGATCTTGCGAATCTTGAAGGTATCAAGTTCTTCTCCAGGTAAACAGAACATTTGCATTTTTATCTTATGATGTGGGAAAATTCAAAAGAACTTAAAGTGTGGTTTTGTTGTTCTTCACTAAGGAAATATGCTGTATTTATATCTAATTTTGTTTAATTTTTATACATCATCAATATGAAGGATGTCAGATGGGTGATAGCAAAAAGCATGTTATGTGTGTAATATTAATATATTAAAATTTTAAGATTTGAGTCTCTCAGAGCACAGGAATGATCTCCTGTATTGTTGGATTATTAATAATAGTGTTTTCAACAGTGTTAATTTTGTTGACCAATAATTCTTATTATAGTTTTTGTCAATGACCTTTTTTTTTCTGACAACAACAAGACAATAACTAAATAAAAAATAACGCAAGAGGAAAAAAACTATGATGAAATGTACTGACACCTTCATCTACGAATAAAAATGAGCTCTTGAGAGACGAGACCAAATCAAAACCATTTAAGCTGCGTAAAAAGGCGGGAGGAGTTTGGAAGTAATCCAATCAGGAGTAATCTCCTTGTGCAGTAAGGTTAAGCTTGCCCTGTCCCGGGGAAATGGCACACCTTTTCTTTTTTCTTTGGGCTATGACAAAATTTAGTTGTCAAGATTAACTCTAGTTCATTCAGCTAGATCAGATTTACCTGAGCATTGCTAAAAAAATATTCTTATAAGCCCCGCCCCTTCATTGTGATTTGTTCACCAGGGAGATGTTACACTGATGAGAGCAGCGGTGATGCAAAAGTTGCAGCTGCCATAAGTCAGTGCTTATGTTGAAGACATTGAGTAACAGCTCTTTGTAGGTACAGATACATCACATCTAACCTCGGTCCCTCTATCTATGAGCTGCAGTAAAGGTTTAATAATAACATGAAGAAATGTTTTTAAAATGTTTTGTGCTCCTGAAGATAAACTGTTTATAAGCGTCTTGTAAATGCTGAACTTTATTACCTACTAGCCAACGCTAATTTCAGTTTTTAGTACATTAATAAGTACGTAATAATGCAGTTGCATGTAACAAACAGGACAAAGGAAAAGATTAGTAAAATTAGCGATAGCTTCCAAATTCTAGGTAGCAATCATTGATGATGAGCATAAACTGTACATGACAACTAAGCAGACTGATTTAAAATGTATTTATTTTTGCCCTTTTTACCCCGTCTTCCCTTCCTTTCTCCCCGTCATGACCTAAAACCGCATGTGTTCACATGAAAGTCGGGTGGAGGCGGTGGAGCATTCCTAATTCAAAGCAGGCCTCATCTTTTCTTTAGAAACTGCAGTCACATGTCATTTAGTTTCCCTTCATTATTCCATAGAAGAACAATCAGGAAAGCTCAAATGGGGGCACTATACCCTGGTCCCATCCCTGACTCCGGCTTCCTTCCCAGTTCGTCTCACTAACTGTCTCTGCTCCTGCCAGCATTTGCTGGAACAGATGCCTTCTTATTTTGACGGCCTGCTGCTTGCCTCAGTCAGTTGGGCAGCAGGTCACAAATGCTCACATACCCATGAGGACACATGGGCACGCACTCGCACACAAACACAGACATATCCACACTGTGGTGACTGTGAGGCGTGTGTGTTTAACTTACTAGTTGTTTAAGTAAGCTGAGAAGAATCCCCTCAGGTGATTAGTTCATTTGCAAGTCCCAGGCTGTTGAAGCTAGTGCAGGCCTTCTGCCCCACACTCTGCCTTTCTCTGTTTAGTCTTTACCCTCTTTCTGTCTTAATCTTTTACTACCAGCCTTGCTTGCTCTCCTCTTTCTCTGTGTTGCCTTTTCTGTTCTTTGGTTTGTTTGTGTTTCTCTGGACTCTGAGGGAGAGGAAGGAGACAGAGTGCAAAAAAGGGAAAAAAAGGAACGAAAATCGAGAGAAATGTTAAGCCGGCTCGAGTAATAGCGCTGGTCTTGGTTCTGCACTCATTATTTACGCTTTGATTACAATCTTGAGGAGCTCGAGTTACCCTAATTCGGCCGGCTGAGACTCTGGCTGAAATTGTGCTGTGCTGAGTGATGGTTGAATTGAATATGCCAGGGGGGGTCAGTACTGGATCTGGTGTGGAACGGGAGGGGGAAAAATCAGAATAATGATTAAATGAATAAACATGCAAAACAACGGCAATATCTGTTATAATAGTGTGCCAAACGTGCAGCATCATATTATGCGTGGTCTCCAAGTGCATTTCAGACTCACCCAGCATGGAGATGTAAACAATGAGACCAACCGTGTAATTCCTTCAGGGATGCTTTCGTGCCAACAGGACGTCTTGTTTATGTCACATGTTGAGAAACCGTCTCGGCGCTGCGCAGCACCGAATGCATGGAAGAGCAAGCAGACGTGCTGCGTTTCTCTGGCCAGTGACGGTGGTACCACGGGAGGGGAGCGAGCGCTGAGGACGCCGCCTCGGGGAGAACTACCACTAGACACTTAGCGTCACAGTGGCCTAGTCACCACGTAGCACTAATCACAATCCCTGTCTCCTTCCATCTGCTCTCCATCAGCAGCCTGGTATTCCCTCTCCACCACTTCACCTCCATTCTCGCTCTTCCTCCTGGCTATTGCTCTAATTGTGTCTTCATCCTTTTTTGTTTTCTAACGTTTAGCCTGGCTGGTGTTGCGTCACCTCTGAGCACGTCTTAGACCCCTCTGTAAATGCTTTCAGTGTAGCAGCAGGTGGAAACATCTTGAATGAGACCAACAAAACAAACCTGATGCACGGAGGCAAAGCAAGCTTGTGAGCATGCCCAGCTAACTAGACGTTCAATGTTAACTAGCCGGCTGACATTACTGGATGTTGGTGTTTGGACGGCTAACAGTAACTGTGAGGACAATAATCCTCCAAGTGGCAGAAGATCGGTGATGAAAGTCTTCTTGGTTTGTTTTGGGGTTTTTGTCCCTCCATGTGTCAACTTTTGCTCGTGCTGCTAAACTAAAACACATATCTAGAACACAACATATTGATCCTGAATGCTTTCATGCACTCCATCTTTGTCACTGTTTTATTTTCCCTCCCACACAATGTTTTCCCTATTAATGCTCCTTTTGCCTTCTGGTCTCAGCACGTAATCTGGTAGAGATGGCAGAAAGTGTCATCAGACAGATGTGAGTTTTTCTAACTACGACGCCACCGTCACTTCAATTATTAGCCTGGCTCACAGTTGTACTATAGCTATGCTGATTTTTTTTTGCTGCCCTTAATGATCAGATTAGAGTTACTAATTAAAAAAAAAAAAAAAAAAGGAAAAAAACAATATTACAAGCGGCCCTAACGCTTCTCTGGGTGGTGATGAGTGAGGGCAAAGTTATTATTCTTTTGAACTCCTGCGGTGTGGGGGAAAGACGGCAGACATTTAAAGCAGCATGACGTTTGGTGTTTGTTATTTCTTTTTCACTTTTTTTAATTCCCGGGCCGGAGATTTATGACTTGATAAGTGCCTCAAACTTTTCTTTTTTTTTCAAATGGAGTTAATTTAAGTACACCTCACAAGCAGACAGAGCCCCCCTCTTCTTTCTTTCCTCCTCCTGAGCTTTTTGTCCGTCTGTTTCTCTCAGTCTTGCTGTGTTTTGTTCCATTTTATTTCTTCCAGCTCTGCTTTTTTTGCTTTTTTCCCCTGTGGGGTTCTGTCTAATCTCAACGTGACACGTCCGGCGCTTTTTTTCCTCATATGTTTGTCGGTTTGCAAGTCATGTTCGTGAGCTTTTATACGTTGTTTCACATGGATAATGTTTCTCGCTGTGCATTATGGACAAATGCAAATGTTTTGAGACAGACGCCTAACAGAGCGACCCCCACAGGTTGTCCATTTTACCCACTTGCCCCCAGACTTATGGTCGCTCTTGTTTTCCCACAGCAGCTGCCTGTGTGTGTGGATCAGATATTTTTGACTGACTTTTATTTCCTCTATGCGTTCCTTCTTTAGCATCTTGCTAAGGGGCTTCCTGCGCTTAGTGCCCACCAATCTATTGATAAACTGCACTTCCTTATTCAGCCATTACATCATTTGTTTCCATTTCCTGTCAGGCGTGACTGCTCGACAGCCCATCCGTATAATTAAAACGACCTTTAAGCAATTTGCTGCCGAGTTTCTAATATTTTTAGCCTGGTCATTATTCCCGATACACAGATGTGGAATGTCAAGGAGGGAGTTGAAGGGGGTTGGAGGGGGGGCTTGACAGCATCTCACTCCTATTCTTCATTTGTGGGGGAAAGGTTTTTTTGTATAGGTAGTCGGGTTGGTGATGGAGCTATTGCCCAATTATTCATACAAGTGTCACTTCTACAGACAAATATGTGTAGCCTCTATGTGTGGCTGGATTTCGGAGCTGTTACAGCCTGTCAACACAGTGAGGGCGCAGTCATTAATCACCATACATTTGATCAGAATGCAGCAAACCTCTACTGTTTCCTGTGATGGAAGGACAATGGAAGGCTGTGTTAGATCTTGTTCCGCTAATTGGGTTAGTCCAGCTAATGGCCATTTAGATGGTGGATAACAGGGAGGCATTTTACTCCACAAATGTGGTGATGGAAGCAGACGCTATCACGTATTTGAATTGTACTCACACACACAAAAAAGCAAGGAAAGGGCAGGCATTTTTGGTAACGCTTGCTTCAAACTTCTTAGGGAATTGCGTACTTTGCGTACACTCAAGTATGCAACAATGGCTTTGTTGCCGGGTAATTATTTTTACTTTGCCACAGCAGAAAAATGCCCTGCAGGTATTTGTTTAGCTTTCCCTTTTACTCTCGCAGTCAACATGTGATAGGTTTGACAGTATCATAGAGGGCATGTGAGAAAGTGTGTAGAGTGGAAATCAGCAAGTGTTTTCTACTTTGAGCAAAAATATTATGTGAAATCACACAACCCACATCTGTGGTTCCCTCACAATTTCAGCGCACGGGGTGTTTTCAATGACATTTTACCTCAAACTCGTTTGAGAAGAACAACAGCCCACTGTAGAGGGACGTGGGAATTGAGAAGGGAATTAAAATTACAATACCTGCATGCCCAGCTGCCCAACTCAGATTGCTCAGCTGTTATATGCCCCTCTATGCAATATCCTGCCACTGAGCTCTGTGCAAGGCACGCTAATAATGAAGCTGTCTCTGGCGTGCGGATTTCAATGTGCAGGTCATGAAAATTGGAACAGAGGGAATAGATATGTGACCGTACCTACCAAAATGGGCTAAGGGGCTTGCTATTCCCCAATCAAAGTCACTGCTACAGTTTTTGTGGTGTCCAGTGGAAATGACTGCCCAGTTGCAGCGAACACACGGCCAGCTTGAAATAACAAAAAAAAAAAAGAAAACAAGTAAAACGACCCCACAGTATCGGAACACAACTACACAGCCCTTTAGTGTTACTAAAGGAAAAAAACAGAAGAAGAAGAAGAAAAAACAAACAAAGACTGGCTTGTGTCCTTGGTTCAGTATAGCTCTAGGGCGCAGTTTCTGTTTGGCTGCCAGCGCAGTTTCTGGCCCCGTTATTTCCTTCCAAATGAGAAAGAAATGTCGTTTGTCCCCACCATGAGCGAGCAGCCGCTGAGATGAGGAATAGGCCCACTGCTTCACACAGACTAACGTGACAGGCTGCCTGACATCACTTAGCCAAAATGGATTGCCACTTCAAAATGGGACAGTTCTGCCCAGTGTTAGGAGGGCTCTCACTGGAAGAAAATAATTGACTCTGAAACGTATTCAATGTATTTTCATTTTTGTTTTAGTTCTGGCAACTGCGTTGTTTTTCTGCGGGTGGCAGAAATTAGTTGGCAGTGTTTGGTGTCTTCAGTCTTGGATTTGTGTGGGAAAAGTGAATTAAAGAATTAAAACTGCCTAATTAGAGCCGCGGATAGTATTTCACGATAGCCTATGGTGCGTTTGATAACTACGGTTCAGCTGTATTTTCCAGGTATTATGCGTAGATAGTGAAGATTACCTTAGCGACTCCCAAAGAGCACATTTAGGGAAATTATATTGGTTGCAAATCATAAATTTTACATACTCTGGGAAGAACGGTAGAAAACGGCTGATGTGTAGAGAGCCAGTGTTAGATTTTTAATTCTCACTGCATTAGTTCATGAAATGTACATTTATTTTTCACACTATCAAGCCACCTTTGTTTTATTTACTGAAGGTTTTTTTTATATTTAAAAATGTCATCACCTGTCAACGGTTTTCTTTAGTGATAGTTGTTCTGTGGGTTTCTTAACTGGTAAGATCTCAAAATGTTGGTAAATGAAACCAAAAGGTGGAGAATTTATTTGCTTATCAAGCAGGACTGTCTTAGAATCGACACTTTTTAGGAGGCTGATTGATTCAGATGAAATACAAGTTGCCTTACAGCGCGTGAGAGTGTAATTCATCCTCTCACCCCATCCCCACTTTATCTTGGGTGACCTGCGCACCACTCGGGCTCTAGGCTGAGATGACCACACGGTCTGATCCGCCGCTCGCTAACAGCCACTTCATGTAGACGTGTACACAAACACCCGCATGTTCTCACAGCACAGCGCAGCACATCTGGTTTCCAGGATCCCCTCCGCCTCCATGAATGCAGACCCTTTAGCTGCAGGTACAGGCAGGCTGCTGGTGTTAATGACCCGGGCATTTGCCGACTCCCGGGATGAAAATAGGGAGAGCATTCAAAACAGAGGCAGCTATTGCTGTTAAGGGGTAACCCAATCCATTAAGCAGAAGCTACATGTGTGAGTAAATGGCCAAAGGGGGTAGCCGAGCGAAAGGTCCCCGAGGTCAGAATAGGCTGACATAGCATCCCTGTGTGTGTTTGCTAGCTGTGGCTTCCTCCCAAAAGTGCAAAGCGGTCAGAGTAATTTCCCCAAGTCAGGATTGGGTCAGGGTCCCACTTCCCTTACATATCAGTCATTGAAAGGATGAGGAGGAGAGCGCAGGGCCTGTTCTTTGTAGAATTAACTCCCCTAATCCCCAGAGTGTCAATACTGCAAGGAAAGTATGCTGTTGTTCAGCAGGGCATGAGGGAAATTTGAACTATAGATGGCACTTTTCAGTCTGAAACTTAAAATGTAATTATTGCATTCATAATTGGAGTGAGATTTCCTCGCCGGTGTCATTATCTTTCTGGTTATTGGAATGGGCCACAATGCTTTCCGTTAAGTTGTTCGCCTAACGTCACCTAACCTCACTCAGCAGCAGTAAGTGAACGGGGTTGCTTTGCTCAGGAACTGACAGAGAATACATTAACGGTGGAAGCAAAACGTTGCTCCTGAAAAGAGCTCAATAATGATTTAAGTAGCTTGCGGTAGAAGGGATTATTTTACCGATTTCTTTCTGTGTTTTTTTGTGTTTTTCCTTGACCCAAATAGCAGGTCTCTCCCTCTCTCTGTGTCTCGCGCTCTCTCTATTTCGCTTTTGATTCCCCAAAGAGAGGTAGCAGTCCAAACATACTCCATATTCATTGCAGTGTGGTCATTCAGCGGGCTGCTTTGAAACACAGTCCCTCGCAAAAAAAAAAGAAAAAGCCACCTGTGTGAAGTTAATGGGCCACTGCTGCAAACCTAAAACCGTCCACAGATGATGTCGAGGGACTTAATTTAACAAACTCAAAACTAACACCATCAATACATTAAATTCCTTGATCCCGGAGTTCTGCTCGGTCTCTTGACAAATTCAAAATGTATTAGGGATAGTCGAGCTTTCTGCTTGGCAGACATTTCTGTAGACTGCAGCGATGATTAACCGTAATAAAGATGTAAATCCCTCCATCTCTGGCTAAGTCTGATTCTGACTGTCACTCCACAGCCCAGGAAGTTTGCACAAGGGCACGGGAAGCCAGATATTATATTATCGTCACAACGGACAAGTCACTGGTAGCCCTCCAGTGATGAGCTTTATAAACTGAGAAACCTATTGGTTGGGGTTTTAATATCTCAGAATGGTGGGGGGAGCTCAATTCAGGCATCCACGTATCCTTTACCTCTGGACTAAGACAGCTCAATCGATATTTTTGGAACATGATCCACTCACTATAGGGGAGAGTATTGAATGCTCATTTTTATGCAAGCAAAGTAATCCAAGGGCAAAGGGGAACATCAGAGTCTCCCTTGATATTCTTCCATATGTGTGTTTGTTTTTTTCTAAATGTACTACACAGCCTTTCATGTCCTGGCAGCAGCCGTGAGGGTTTACCATGCATGCACTCTGCCCAAATCATTAACAATTAAGGAGTATTTATTGGCACATATAAAAAAAAGAGGGGAAAAAAGTGATAGTTACGCAGTCCCTCGCCTCGGGAGCCTGCTGACCCGCTAAGATCGAAACCCATCAGAGCTCTGTCCTGTACAGCTGCCAGAAAATCTTAATAAAAATGAAAGCGCTGTGTTGCTCGCCCTTTAAAAAAAGGCGAGCATGCAGAGAAGAGTAAAAGAATTTGAAAACGAGATCGAATCGCCGGTGAAATGGATGATAAAATAAAATGTAAAAAAAAAATTTAACTTGGAGGGCAAAAAATAATTTAACTGCTTCCCTCTTTCTCCCACTGTCCCTGTTGTAATATCACATTTCAATGAATGCATGATTAACTTCACATCTGAAGGCACGAGTCGGCCACCCGGACACTACAGCAAACAGGCAGCCTGCGCGCCACTCGAGCTGTTGATAACAAAAGCCATCACCCTGTGCACCGCTAAGCAGTTACCACATGATTTTATGAGAGCCGTGCTCATTTATGAGTGCAATCAGTTGCAACCCAATGCCCCATAGGATGTCAGTGTTAGCGCCCCTCTTTGTCCTATGATGATGGACTGTCAGTTCAATGGCGTTATTGTAGCTCTAGTGGGCATCGAGGGAGTAATACATTGATAACAATATCAGCTCATAAAGATGGGCTGTTGGAGAAAAGGTCACTCCCTTTCTTGCCCACGCTGTATCCCTCTCTCTCTCCCCTCCCTCCATCTCGTGATTCCTCTCCGGATTCTCCATGCCGCTCTGCGTGTGCGAGTGCGTGTCTCTCTCTGTCTCGCTCACTCGGGGTGATGACGGCTGGCCGTCAGCGTGTAAGGAAACTGGAATGTTGTGTTTTAACTGGAGTTAGAGGTATGTTGACAGGGGAACAGACAGAGGGAACAGATGGCAGCGTGACATGCCCAAGGTCATCTGACATGCCACTGCCGGGAGCGCTGGATTTGAAACCCAACACGTTTATGCCTGCATCCTTTGTCTTTCTTTAGGTTTTTTCTGCCCCCACTTCCCCTCTTTCATACTTTATTTAATTTCTGTCTCTTAGCTCTTTATCACTTACTACTTCCTCTGCTTCTTGCTCTCTAACCCTTCCCCTCGTCTCCCTTGTGCTTCTGGTGTGTTTATCGCTCCTTCACACCTCAATATAGGTCACAAAGCCCTCCTGAACAGGCCTCAGCCTATCTCTGCTTAAACACACTGCCCCCTAAACTCTTCTGACTGCTCTATTCTCACACACACACATTCGATTCTTGCTTTCTCTCTTCCACACATCCTGATTTGGAGTCGCATCGTCAAAATGTGCCAAGCTACCTTTTGTCTCCTAGAGTCTTGCCCCAAACAGCCCTGTCAGCAGAGATGTAGAAAGAATCCAAATGAGTTTTAATTACCTGTGCAGCCATGCCTGGAAGGTTGTGCACCGGAAATCCCAACCACATGGGTACAGTAAGCATGCCATGTCGCAACACATAGCCTCTTTGTCTTCAAGCTAATTTCTAACAGAAGCAAAAAGTCAGACGGGGGGGGGGGGCCTGTGGGAAAAGAAGAGAGGCAGAAAACTGCTGTTTCTCGCTGGCTGCTAAATGTTTTTGAGGGGTTGTATCAGAATCGCAGGCGGAGCAGGGCAGAGAGCAGTGTCCTCACTTTACCCAAATACTGTCAGAAGTGTTCGTTTCAGCTCAGCAGGCAGAGCTGTGTCCTACAACAACATTTCCTTTTTTAGTCACGTCTCTTGTGATAAAGAAGACATTTCAATGCTTATGCAAAAAAAAAGAAAAATTGCAGGAGGGAGGGTAAAAAGTTAAGAGGGCAACACATTTTTTTCAATGATGCAATTTACATTTTGAGGTTTTGAGAATACAGCCTGTTACGTGCAGCACAGTGTGTGTGTGTGTGTGTGTGTGTGCCTGTTTATCAAGCATTTCAGACAGCCTGTGGCCATCTGGGCCCAAAAATTGGTGACCCCTCAGTATTTCCATGTGAGACGCCTTCGTGGTGCAGCACAGCGTACAAACCCTAACAAGCTGGGAAGGACAAAATGACAACAGCAGCCTCCAGAGGTGACATTTCCTCAACAACAAATAAGTACACAGATTTGTTTCTGAGGCCTTGTTCAGCTAGGTCTGTTTAACCCCTACTCCCCTATTACCCCAGCCCCCCCTCGCCCAATCGCCCGAGATCAGTGACTCAAAACAGCCTTCGTTCGGTTTATTAGCATGTGTTTATGGTTGGTATTTGCTGTGTTTGTTGCTGCTGTTGCTCAGGCCCTGTGATTATGCCTGTCGTTTTTTTGGCAGAGGGTTGTCTGAATATTAACAACATAACAATGCTAGGGCTGATTAGACTTGAACGCAGCATAGACGGCAGATCTCTATCTGGGGTGATACAGCATCAAAATCACGCTGGGAGAAAGCAAGAGAGAGAGACGAGAGGAAGCACAGAGAAGGGAGAGGAATCGGGGGGAAGGGAGGGAAACTGTTTCAAATCTTCTCATCTACAAAGGTTATTTTCTGAATAGTGAGTCTTTCAGTATAAAACCCCATGTTTTTCCTTGAATAGAAATATGCGTAGCCACAAACAGAGAGCATATGGATGTATTTATGGCACCACTTTGTTCCTGCAGTGTTGAATGGGTAATCTCGAGACTTAAAAGTACCTATTTTCATCTCTTTTTTTTCTCCCCCGAAAATCTCTTTCTTCCTACTTTGCTCAGATTTTCAGAAAAAAAGCCTTTTACGCTACAAAAATGGACTTACAAGGCATATTACGAGTAAACATTAGTATAATTTGTCACAATTACGCCTTGCGCGTCCTGCTCGCTTGCAGTTTGCTTGCAGTGGTGGGAATTTGCTGTTTCAAAGAAGTGAAAAGAAAAAAGGAGAGAGGGACTAAAGTTTTGGGGGAAAGGAGGGGGGAGCTAAATTTGTACACATGGGGGACAACAAAACTCGATGGCAGTCAAAGTTTAGGTTCGGATTGACGTGTCGGTGAGAAATTTGATTTTGTGAACAACTCTGAAGTTGTTGCTTCGCCCATTAATCATCCATCCCTGGAGAAGGGAACTCAGTGTAGCACGCAGCCCTCTCTGTGTCACCACAATAGAGTGAAAGCCAGACCCAGCGTTCTTGAACAATAGATGCCCCAACGTGACACCATTTTGTTACAGTGTGTGTGTGTGTGTGTGTGCGTGTGTGCGTGTGTGTGTGTGTGTGTGTGTGTGTGTGTGTGTGTTTGGGGGGCAGGACGGATTCTTGAAAGTACAGTGACACCTAAAGGCCTAATCCCACAGACACTCTCTCACTCTGTCACTTGACACTTGAATCAAGGTCGTGTGGAAATTTTGGGGGAAAACTGATGAGTTTTCACTTTTACTGCACTTGATAGTTCCAAGCATTTGTGCGGGGCATCAAATTTTTCTCCTAATGACATGCCCGGGGCTGCCTCCAGGAAGAGTGGCATTTTCATCTTGCGACCTGAGCATCTGATTGGACATTGGGCGGGAAAGCCAAAAATGGATGCTGTGCTCCTTTTTTTTTTTATAAGTGAGCGCAGTTGGGATCGTACTGTGCTGCAATGTCTGTTTTATGCCCTAAAACCAGTTTTTTCTTCTTCTTCTGTTTTTTTTCTTTGCTTTTATTTTATTTCTCGTTTTGTAGTTCTTTGAAAAAACTTTTTCCAAAGTGAAGGTCAGGGACGGCCTGTGTCTTCGTAAGTAAACACTGATTTTGTACACACAGGGTAGATGATAAATAGAATGTAGTTTGCTCATAGATAATTATTCTAGCTGGAATATTTTCAGAACATCTTCTTTCTTTTTTTTGCATATTATTGAAATCTGTTGTATCACTTAGCTTTCACAGCCCTAATATGACCTACAATTTCCTCGAGTGAGTCCACTCACGCAGTGTTATTGTGCGTTTTCAAATGAACCTACAACCTGGATTAACTCGCACAGCACACATTTCCATAAACACACATTCCCAAGCTCAACGGTACCAGTGTAGTGGTGAGATCTTCACTGGGCAAACCTTTGATCTCGCCTCGTCTCTTGTGTCTGTTTGACGGCCAGCTCTGCATGCGGAGCCAGTTTTTAATATGGCAGCACACCCTGGGTCCCAGAGTAACAATAAACTTTACCTTCAACTGTCAGCAGGTCTTAATCACTGGGATTACTAGAGCACTAAATGTTGGGTTCTTGTTAATATTCCTGCCGGTGGGGGAAAAAGAAAAAAACAGGGAAACAGACCCAGAGATACGTATCGCCCGTCCCTCAACAGAAATATCCTTTGGAGTTTAAAATCTCATTTTCATCACTTTCAAATATGGCGCAGAAGTCGAGAAGCAAAGAATAAGCCCCAGTTTCAATGAATGTGGACAATCACAATGGGATTCTTTTTTCGGCTGCACCCCCCCCCCCCCCCCCAACACACACACACACACAAATGTGAGATCGGTCATTTTCAAAGAGCCTTCAGCGGAGCTGTTATTTGCTGTCCCGTGAGGTATCATAGCCGGAGCTCACCAAGCCAACTAATGGAGCTTCAGAGGGCTGCAAATGGCAGCAGCAAGCGCACAGGAACCTCTGCGAGCGAAATAGAAATCCATTTAGTTTAGTTTCCCCACGGAATGTAAAGAAACAAGATGCACATTACAGAGTAAAGTTATTATTATTATTGCTATTATTATTTGTAGTAATAGTAGCAGTATTGCTTCACCAGTTTTGGTAATTTTTTTAAAAACAGTATTTATACTGCATAATATAATATTCTCCTTTTTTTCCTTTATTATTATTATTATTTTGTATTTGCTGCAAAGTTGCGTCTACTGTATCTGTATTTTCCATTTCTTTTTTCAAAATTAGAATTAAAGCGGGGATGTCACTCGCATGTTTTGTGTTTGTTTCTTTGTCATTTTGTAGATTTTCTTTACATTCTCCCAAAGCGCTGAGACACGAGAAACGAGCACAAACTCAGGCTGACAAATTTCAATGTTATCCATATATTCACACGCCCTGAAAATGGCGCCTAGCGGAGTGGAGCGTGCTGTTTCAGAAGCAAAATCCCTGCTCTGCTGGGTCCAAATATTTTACCATAGCTTAGCTGCTCCACTAAAATCTGCACTTGTGTGCACTCCATTGCTCCTTCATCTTGCTTTGAAAACACCACTGGATTAGAGGCCGTTGTCTCAGGACTCAAGCGGCTTGACTCTGCTGTGACACGGGTCTCACGCCCGTGTCATGTTGCGGGGATAGTCGACGGGGAGAGGGGAGAGAGGGAGCGAGCTCTAAACAATTCAGGCCTACGCTCTATAGGGATGAGCCACTGAAAGGTTGGCTCTGTGAACAAGTGTTCATGCATTTTCATCAACAGTGATATCATTCACAGGGAATGCAATTCAGGTTGGTTTGAATGAATACGTTAAGTAACCAGGAGACAGCCATTTATGTAGGATCTGCTGTATAGCCAGTGTTTGGGCTGTGCACGGCTGCGTTCTGGTAACACGTGCAAAATGGCTTTGTTTGCATTTTATTCATTTCTTTTTTTCCAACGTTTGCATCCCTGTTCATTCAGCTGTTCTCCACGTAAATGAGCCTACCTTATGTCTGGTTTCTAACAGTCTACAACAGATTTGAATGTATGAATAAACCCAAGCAATCACATGGCTGTGAGATCCCCAAAAACCAGCGCCACATGAATATTTTCATAAATAACTTGTGTTTTGCTTGAAAGGCAGGGTTTCCTCACACGTTCCTCTTTAGTTTTTTTGACACAAAGCTTGGCGAGTGAAGCGAATATTATCAGGCAGAGACGTTTCCATCACTCTATTTCTTTTAGCTAATTAAATTGCCATGAATCCTGCTATCACAGTGTTAGCACCACGGATATATGATGGTAGTCTTTATTGAAATGATTTCCATGGGTGTTTGTCTCACTCCTGGCTGTGTGGCAGAGAGACTCGGGGAAAGGGTTTGGGAGAGATGGAGTGGGGGTGTGGGTGAGGCATGGGGGGGGGAGGGAGAATATGAAATTGATTAGCGAGCTGGAATGGAAAATAAAGACTTCATCAGGATCACTTTGTGCAGTCCTCACAATCAGCTGTGAAACAATGCAGCCACCCTAATGAGGACAGAGAGGCAGGGAGCGTGTGTGCATCTGCGTACCTGCGCTGTGTTTGTGCGCGGCTCTATTTGCTTGTGTTGCGGCACTGAAATGAAAGCCAGAGGAATCAGACGGGGCGAGGGTTTACGTCACAGTCACTCAGATCCCCCGCGTCGTTCACAGAAAGTTTTCAAATCAGAAAACTCTGTACCGCTGTTACGCCAACCTTCAGGCAAAGAATCAAATCACTCTCCTTTTAAACTGTCACTTGAGTGCTGTTGAGTTTAATTTTTCAAGTCCCATCAAAGATTACAAGTTTAATTATTGCAAACATTTGCAGTGAAGGACAGTGTGAGTGGCACCCTTCTGTGCGAAAGGTCTCACAAAACAAAATGTAAAACAAAAATTAAAAAAGCTTAACTCGTACGCTACAATAAAGCATCAGAAAAATACAGAAATCTCACATTTTTATAAAGTTGCAATTTGAATTTAGTTTTTCAATTTGACTCTTTTTTTTATTTTATTTTTTTATTTCATTTAATTTATTTATTTTTATTTATGATTACATTTTAGTAAAAAAAGATTGGAAATTAATTTAAAAAAATAAAATGTTTTATTCCACTTTCTGACACACAAGATATTTTTTGTGAACGTACTGAAATGTAAAATACTGCCACTATAATTTTATCATATTTTTTTTTAGCAATAACATAATTCAACTGTGTTGTGCAAAATACAATAAGCCTATAAAATATAATGCATTGAAACCATTGCAGTTTGTGTGGTATTGCTGCAGTATGTTTTAGATGGAGTTTATGCTTTAAAATGTCTGCATTTTATCAAAATAAAAACAAAAGCACACATGTGTAGATCTTGTTTGCTCAGTGAGGCAGTTACAGTTGGTGGTTCACATTCACCGGCCGGATTATGACACCTTAACATTATGTTTTCAGCTGGGTTGTCACTGCTGCAGGAACATTAACAGCCCAGTCTCCTCCCTGTACCTGAAAATCCACTGAAATACATTTAAAAAAAACCTGATGCTCGGCACATATAAAATATAGAACGCAGTACTGGACACAGCTTTGGAAAAAAAAAATCGTGTTCATGCACTGCAGATATAAATGAATTTAAATATATTTGCAAGGCAACCGCAACTGAGCAAAAGGACACAATCATTTCATGTTTTGTTTTAAAGTCGCCCATCTTTGAAAGTTACTTTAGGTTATCATCAGCGTGCCACTAACTTTGTTAGGCTGTGCGTATTTATAACATGCTCGAATACACGAGATCGTAATTTAAAAGGCTAATTGTGAAGTTCTTACTATCGACACCATGGACATTTATGAGATTCATTAAATTCAAGTCTTCAAGCGTGAGAGAAAGAAATGCACCAAACTGGGGCATGTTGCACTAACCAATCATGGGGTAGTATCATTAAAGCAGGTGGGCCAATCAGGAGCCAGCTGCAGGTCGTGCTGACGAATCGCTCATAACTTTTTCTTTTTTTTAACTCTCCATTCTCCTCTCCTCACTTATCTCCATGCTGATAGAGGATTCTGACTGAATGTGAGAATGGCTGTATTGCCAAAGTGTTGCTCTCACACTCTCCCCTCCCCTGGTTATTTTGGTATGTTAGAGAAAGTGTGGCTGACTCCTGGAAGAAACCCTCTGGCGACTGCTATTTATAGGGAAGAGACAGTCACATTTGCATCTGGAGCTTATGAGGGAGAGAGAGAGAGAAAGAGAGAAGCATGAAGGATACAGTTGATTTTGGAAATAAATAATTTATCCCGTAACCCAAGTTATTTCTTTCCAGGACAAATAAAAGAAGAAAGGGGAGTGGGAAGTAGGCAAGAAGAGCGACTATGTCCAGATTCTCTTTTCTTGCCCATAAGTGAAAAAAGCTACCTTGAAATAAGACAGGCTGACCCAAATTGAATTAAATTGATTTGGATTCTCCTGAGCCTGCTTTTTCTCCCCACAGTGTACACAGTATTATCCTCCATTTCCTGTGACAGTGTCATGAGCAGTATGCATTAGTCAGCTCCTTATTTAAAAAAAAACAACTCTGAAGCTATGGTATCGATTCTTGTGCTTCAATAATTGAGCCGCCGATGCAGAACAATGACGTCCCTGTTGTTCCTTGTTTTTGGCGTTGAAAGTGCATCTCCCCTCGAGGCCTGCTTCACAAAGAATAAACCAGGGTTTGCCTGTCAGATCAGCAAAAAAAATAAAAGGGCCATAGTGCTGATTTCAGTCAGGCTGTGTTCAAGATTCAGGTTTGATTCCTTACAGGGAATATTTTAAGAGACGAGAAAGAAGCTAAGAGTGCCACAAAAAAGGAGTGTGTTGGTTTGCTGCATGTGAGATTTGCGTGCAGAGCGTGGACACGGCGCGCACAGACGCACCGCTCGCTACGTCACTGAGAGCATCACAGAGAAGGGGCCTCTCAGGCACATCTTCCACGAGAGACTGAGCGAGAGCGAGCGTGTGAGCTAGTGTTCGGTACGTGCATGTGTACGACTGGCCTTACTGTAAAAACCACAAAAAGTGACCGGTCCCGGAGCACTGGGGTTCAGCGACACATTACGACGGCATAATTAAAGAGCGGCGCTGAAGTGTGAAAGGAGTTGTGTTCTCGGGGCTTTCAAATGAGCCCATTTACATCCCCGTTGTTGTTGCAATTTTTTTTTCAGACTGGGGGGGGCTTAAGATATAAATATGTTAATGTGTGTTTACCCCCCATTCACCGCAAGGGCACGGGCACATTGAGTGTGGCGGAGCACGCTGTTGTGTGGTGCAAGGGTTTGGTGAGGTCTTGGCGGCGGGGGGGGAGTTAAGGAAGAGAAGCAGAGGGAGAAGTGGAGAGGGGTGTGGAGGGGATAAAGGGGTGGGGGTGAGGCGTATACATTATTAACTACGACTTCATCACATGTTCCCAGTTTCTTGGGGACTTATTATTCCGAGGCGCTTTAATGAATAACAAGAAGAGAGGGCAGAGGGAGAGAAAGTGAAAGGGAGTGATTGATGAAGCAAGTGCAGACACCGCCACCAGCTGGATGGCTCCAGTACTGCTCCACAAACAGGAGCCGCAGCAGGGAGATATACTGTTTCTTTCTTCCTTTTTTTTAAATAGCCACAAAGGGCAACAACCTCTAAAGTGTCCCTGGCATTAGCATTTGACAAGGTCTCCGCCTGCCATGCCGCATATAGATTGGGATTTGCTTTGTCAAGGATACTTGTCAAGCGGGCGCATGACAGCCAGATTTCATGAGCTCTGTGCAACAGCGAGGTTGGACATCGAGGCGGGCACTCTGTAAAGCCTCCCAGTGGGTGTGTGTACTGTTTGTGTGTCTGTGTATGCGCGTGTGTGTGTGTGTGTGTGCACTTCTCCCTTCTCAGGGAGAGGGAAGGCATATTTGAGTTGGGGCAAGTCTTTGTGCTTGAGAGTGTTTGTGTTTGCAGGTGTGTGTGTGTCCATACTTGCTTGTGTGATTGCAAAATAAAATCAGAGGGTAAGATTCACTGTATCCAAGGTGACTGCTGCTTTTGTTTGTCTTTGTGAGGGCATTTCGGTTCGCAGTTACTTTAGACAAGTTTACCCTCTCACAGAAGGAGAATTGACGTTACTGCGTGATTCCCTGTCATACCAGTCTTTGTCTGCTGGTTATTACACATGCAGAAGGAAAACAGGAAGAGAATGAAAGAACAAGGAAAGATTGAATTAGGCAGAATTTTCAGGAGTTTTTTGCAACACGTATAATCTTGTGTTACTGCGCACTTGATGCATCCTGCATAGATTTGTGAAGGATTTCACACTGAGCAGCCTCCGCCTGCTGCGGGGTCTCAGAACAGAGAACGAGGGCAGGGCGAGCGAGCTGGGGGAAAGTGAGGACCTTTCGGGGGAAGAGGAAGAAGAGGATGCAATATCAGAGGTTGTCAGGTCCGTTTACAGAGCGGCATGATTCAGGCCCCCCAAACTCCCCGCTGCTGCCTTTCATTCCGACTGCAGTGTAGAGGGCCATTGTACGGGAACTCATAAGAGAATAACAGCTTTTATACTTTTACCTGATCCCTTCGCCTGTCTGAGCCCCCCACCACCCCCCAGCTCTTCCTGGCTCCAATCCAGATGAGTGAATTTCTGGCAGCGTGCACCACATTAAGGCCACCAACCTTTTCAGAACCATTTGCTGTCCTCAAGAGTGAAAGGTTTTCTCATTAAGGAGTAAATATAATAGCTAGTCCTTTAAAAATGTGTTTTAATTGTTGCACTAATGAACGCCCAAAGTTCAACCATCCATAATGGATTTTTTGTTTGTTTTCTTGCTTGTTTGTTAGATTTTTCAGTGTAATGCACAATGCAATGTTTATTCTTCACAATATAAAATGCGTTCTTAGGTCAGGTCATCCAAACAGTTTGGGTTTGTGCTTAGTAGATATTTAGTAGATAAATGTTAATCAATGAACAAAAAGTCATATGCAGCTAACATTATTAAAAATTGCTTAAAAAGTGCTATTTGTACACTTTAGCACAATTGCAGTCTCCCAAAAAAAGATGAATTATCTTCTAAGGAAGACATCAAAAAGACTGAACATAGAGAAATTTGTATCCTCAGTGACAAAAGAGGTTTGCATTAAGCGAGCACAATAAACGAAATGACAGAGTGCATTAATCATGGTTTCAGTGTGTTCTCAGTCGTCGCCTTAATTTTGACGCCACTCCAGATCAGAAGCAGCAAAAGTTAGTGAAAGGTGACGTCTTGTCAGGACTTGAATAGCAGCCGCTCGTTAATGGCCTCAAAACTCTAACTTTCAGTCTCCCACAAATGACCACAGTCTGGCCTGGTCCCCGTCATCTTTATTTTGTAACCCTAACCTCATCTGCAGCTGTTTTCGCAGCCCTTTGATTTTCCCTTTTCTTCTCAACAATTGGGCCAACTGGTACTGCGTTGCACAAAAGGCTGCTGCTTGTCCTCTGTGATGTGTGACAGCTTAACTGTTTCTTCGCTTGCCCGAGACGGAGTGCCGCAAACAAGCAGCAAAGTCCCAGGGTTTCAGCTGGTGACTTCTTACAGCCAGACTTCATAGAATTGGGTAATCGTGTTTATTACAGGAGGTCGGAGGTCACGCGTCGCCTAATGACCTCAGGCGGGCCGTTCTGTCAGGACCGGCTGCAGAGAAAAGCCGTTTGGCGTGAAAGAGAGCGGCTGGCACACTCGTTTGCATAGGAGAAGAAGGAGTTTGGGAGAGATGCAAGGTTTACACCTGTAACCTGTCACTCAAGGCCTGTCATCGCCCATCTCAGCCATTCATCATGTTCATAAAATCATTAATCTCAGTCTTTCTCAGGAGCAACTGGTTACAGATGGGATCTAGCCCCATCTCTCGCCGCTAACCGATACCTTCATCTGTTACGTCTCTGTACTGAGGCAGCTTACATCCATGCTGACATGTTACAATCTGAAATTAAAGCCTGTAGTCAGTTCAGGAAAAAAACACCTCTTTTTTTTGTTTCCCAAGGTAGTAGCATGCACTTGCAATGAGCAGTGACACATAAATGTATCAGCAGGTTTTCCAGGTGATGAAAACCAGGATGAGTTCTCATGCAGCCTCAAGACTAAATCATCTATCATGTTGTCGTACAAGACTGGACAAAAAGATCACACGCGCAAAATAGAAAGCAATGGGTTTGTACATTGGCCGCAGCAGAGGTAATCTCCAAAGACTTGGCTTTATTGCCTCTCTCAGCCCTATAATGATGTTAGGACTCTGGGCTGCTTTGGTTTGTCGTGCTCCGACTCCCCAGCCAGGCTCCATTTGGCTTTGGGGAAGGAGGTGATATTGGCCAGACTGCTCTGAAATTTCCCCTAACGGGTCAAGGCTCAGTTTGCATTGCAGGCACACATAATGATGCATGTACACAAGGCAGTGCATAGACTAATGCAGAAAAGACACACACCTTTCCTTACCTTTACAACATTAAATATTCTTTTATGACATTTTAATTATTTTATGACTGCACCAATTACATCAAATGCAGTTATAATTAGCCAGTAAGTGGGGTGACATAGTCGGTGTCTGGAAAACATTAGACATTTAACTTTAGTGTGAAAAATGGCTAGCTGCAAAGCACATTTGTAACGTGTGCTCCACAGTGGAGTGGCACATGTGAAAAAATGTGATGAGACTTGATTGGGTAATACTGACTCTATTGTGAGCTGACCGCTTAGAAGCAAACACACAGATTAAGAAAATCTCTTCAATCTACTCATCTGTGATCAATATTTCCCTTTATTTTCTCATTTGGTAAAGTTTGGCTAACTTTGCCAAATACCAGATTTTCTGCACTATAAGGCGCACTAAAAAGCCTTTAATTTTCTCAAAGATCGACAGTGTGCCTTATAATCCAGTGCACCTTATGTATGAATTCTGGTTGTGGTCACTGACCACGAACCATTTTATGTGGTACACGGCGCTCAATAATCTGTCAAAAAATGTTTTAGTATGACTTTGGTAAGCTTTGAAGCCGCACCGCTTGATGGATTGTCAGAGCATTACGGCTACCGTAGTCCAGTGTTGCCAACTCCTCAGTAAAGAAAATCGCTATTGGTTGTCCTAGAAGTCGCTAAATGACGTCATCGCCTAATTTGCATAATTGGTCATGCTAATCTAATTGTAACCTATGTTGTTGGAGAGAGAAATAACATCGTGGAAGAGACATAAAGTGAGTAAAAAACGTCCTAAATGCATTTAGAGTTTAA
>NW_005187462.1:1056158-1060732 GCF_000239375.1 Pundamilia nyererei
AGAACTGATTACATTTAACAAAGTTAGAAGTTAGCAGGAAGTTAGCTCGCTAGCTTCCACCTAAGCATGATATAGCATGTTCTGACTGAGAGATTTCTGAAAAAATTCAAAACGTACAGCTCTGCTATCACTTCTAACATAAATGAAGACAGAAAATTAAACAGCAGTGACCTTTGTAGGGTTACTGAAGTTGGGCTAGCTGGTATATAATGATGTGCTACATGATCGCTAGCAACACAGCTATGTTAGCATAGCATAAACATAGTGAAGCTGAAGGATGAACGCGAACAGTTTTCCACTCGATAAAAGTTCATGTGAGGGTTCCTGATGGTTAGAGACAAATGCAATCGCATGGCAGGATGCTGTAAACGGACCAAACTTCAGTCAGGAGAACAACTGAGATAATCCATCCACAATACGAGGTTAGTCATTAATATACTGCAACAACATGGGAATAGAGCAGCTGAGAGAGGATTCAGCATTAATGACTCAATGGTACAGAAGTGGAGGAAGCAAGAAGAACGATTTGCGTAAAGTTTGACTTTTCTGACTTTTTTTTTTTTTTCGCTTAATGTGCGCCTTATGGTCCGAAAAATACGGTAGTAGTCCACTCCCACGCCCCATAACCTTGGACTTTTTTTACTTTTTTCTGGTGTACAAACTATAATAAATGAGGAAAAAAACTTTTAAAAAATACAGCAGAGTATTATACGATGCTATCATTGTGAGTTTAGTGCAGAGTTGTTGTAAATGTGTTTCGGTACATGTGAGTATTTCCTAAAACAAATGATGCAGTTACCTAAAAGACACTACTCATCCCTCTCCCAAATTACATAGCTGTGACCGTGTGCACGGCTGCTCGTTCACGTGCTTTCTTTAGAATTTATCATGTCATATAAAGTTGCTAAACTCTTCAGGGGGCTTTTTTACGAGCACTCTCAAAGACACACACAGCCTTGCTTCAGGGTTCAACAGTTCACATGGTCACCTTGTGAACTATCCTTCAACCTCTGTTAGACATCAGTGGGCCCTCTACACGCCAGAGCAAAGGGAGGACTTAAATGAAATAATAAATATCCGAGGTATGGCTCCCACTTGCGCGCCAGGCCACTCTGACCCCTCTCAGGACCTTCCAAGCCAGGCAGGAAGAGCCAGCGAGATACTTGCGGTGCGGGGATGTCGGGGTGGGGGGGGGAGCTTGCTGTTCAGGTGACCCAGGAAATGCCTGGAAAAGGCTGGGGACCATCTGATTGTTTCAGTGAGGCCAGACGGCTCAGCACTGGTCAACAGAAAACTGGAGCCTTAGCTGAGCTAGGGTGAGCCAAGCTAAGCCAGGCAGCTGGCAGACATCACAGAAAATATGTTTGTGTGCTCTAGACAAAGCAGGTCAGGAGGGCTGTGATCCAGGAGGGAGAGAGATGGAAGAGGCAATGAAACAAAATGTGGGGGGGAAATGTGGAGGGCTACAGAAAGAAGACTTGAAAAGCATAAGCTAAGGAGATCAGCAAGACAAAAAACGCAGCGCTGGGGCCTTCCTGCATTTTATTTGATTTAGTTCATTAGATTTTTGGCTAAAAAAAAAAATGTTTAGGAAGTAAAACAAAGGTGTGATTATCACTGAATCTTCTGTGTTTCACAGAGTCTGTTAGCTGTAACACATGATATACAGCAACTCTTTTTTTGATCCTCCAATGTGTCCTTGACCCTGAACAGGACACCGCAGGAGTGACGTCTCCAGGCCCAGATGCTGCGGTCTAAGAAAACACGGCGTGGGCGAGCCCCTCTCTCTCTGAGAGCTCAGGTTCAGAGCTGTTATAACATGAGAGGACAGCAAGATTAGGTGAACGCATACAGCTGTGGCTGCTGTGTGTGTGTGTGAGGGAGGAAGAGAGGATAGAAAAGATTAGAAGATAGGTGATAGACTCAAGGAAAGATTGTGTTTGACACTTGCACGCATGCAAACGTGCGTACTTTAACACGCTTCATGTGTGCGTGTGTATGTTTGGCGAGGAAGCAGAGGTTAGAGGAAGGGAAAAAGGAAGATGACTGTAATTGTACCGGGCAGGATTTAGTCTGGAGTGTGGAGATGGTGAATCTGCATATGGTATGCATCCTTCAGCTGCCATCTCCTCTGTAGTCATACACATGGCTTAAAGTTAGCAGCAAGAAAAGGCACGTACACTTCCACCAGCAATAATAACGCCATACTTTCATAGTGTCTGTATGGAAGCATGTGGGTCGGAATAATTCAAAGACAAACTAAAATGGATTTTAAAAAAAGTCAAACAGCTGGAAACATGGCAGCAGCGTCAAATAGTCAATCACATCCTGAACTGAATCCAAGCCCAGCTGTTTGCCAAACCTCATGCCAAGAGCGAAATATCAAAAAATTCTCTTCAGTCAATTTCCAAACATGAAAAGCAAAATCCCTGTTCAATTTCTGCTACAAACTGTGGTAATCCACGCACAGGAACCACAACACTTTCTCAGATTTTCTCTTTTTTCATATTACTGTATGAAAACATTTTTGATATTTAACTTAACACATGTTATTTGATTACATTTGTTCCACTGATGAAAGCTGTTTTTCATTCACTCAGAGCCATCACAGCGCCTGCCTGTGTTCTTACTGTATCGGTCTTTTTTCCCACCCTCCAAAGGCATCCAGAGACAGGCTTCAGTACAGCGCATTTCTAAACAGGCTGTCTATGGGGGGTTAGTTTGTTTTACTGTCCCTGCAGGAGGGCTGATGGGAGTCAACCGGGGTCAGGGCAGACTCCAACTTCATAGCAGTGCTTTGACAGAGGGGCGTAGCCTCTTCAGACCCCACAGATTGCTGGTTCAATAATGGCGCCAAGCACCGCTCTCAGGGAGTTCGTATACCCTTTATAGAGGACAACTTTAATCAACCATGGTTGAGCTGTTTGTGCTATTGTTTTAAAGGAGTAGTAAGTCACTTCTTTCTTATAGACTGTGTCAGTGTGTGCGGAGTGCAGCTGGACTTTCCGTACAGCCGCACTGTGAGACCTGGGAGGATGTTTTTCCTGTTCCTTATGAGAAGGTAACAGCAAAAATGAGAATCTAATTAAAAACTCAATTCACGCGCACCACTTTAGCACAGATAAAGCGACTTCTTTGTGTTGGGATGTATTGAGGCCATAGTTTCTACGCACTATTGTCACAGTCTTGCATTGTGATGTCCTGCCCCTGGAGGATGTATAAGAGGAGTTTACAGGCATGGCGACAGCTCTTGGCAGATGTGAGCAGCTGGGCTCTGCAGAAGGGCTACTTAAAGAGGCCTTACAGGTGCGGTAATGAGCAGGTTTTTAAACCCCCCTCTCCGCCTCGCTCTTAATCAGCCTCGGGGC
Source organism: Pundamilia nyererei (assembly GCF_000239375.1). Lineage (NCBI taxonomy): Eukaryota > Metazoa > Chordata > Actinopteri > Cichliformes > Cichlidae > Pundamilia > Pundamilia nyererei. The sequence goes on from NW_005187462.1 coordinate 1,059,527, forward strand.
TATTTTTACCAAACCCGGCGGGCCCCTCGGGCTCATCCACCTTCGGTTGCTGAGAGAGGGCATGTTGTTTTCAATGAAGCACACATACACACACACATAGTGACAGGAAACACACTTGCATACATGCAAATTCAGTACGCACTCAAATAATCTCACATGGAAGCACAAGATGCCTACAAAGACATAGATGGCACAGAGTCACATGTTCTCACTGTGCCGGAGCTGTTGGAGGTTCAGAGTTTTGCCTGATGAATACTGAAGCTGGTAAATCCAGCAGTGTATCCTGTATGCATTGCATTTTATTTCATTTTGTTACCTGTTTACTGTATTTTTCGCCGGGAAGCTTTCTGTTGCAAGTCATTAACCCTGGATCACTGAGTCATACTGGTTATCTGCACTGTTAACTTTATGCAGCCTTAAGCATTGTCAGTTTTACAGCCCTCTTACTAACAAAAACATCACCCGTGGCCTATCATACCACGCCGAAGGGGTTACGCCAAGGAGTCAAGCTGATGCGTTTCTTTGATGCACGACGGTAGCGTTTCTTTATAAAGACATCAGACTGAAGTTGCTGCTATTTCTCTCAGCACATTTTAGGCTGTTCATCATTTGTTTTCCAGAAAAGAAACGGTAGGGGAGGAAATAAGATGTTTTGTTTGTTAGTTGTTATGCAGAGGTTTTACTGGTCTGGGCCACTTGAGATCAAATTAAGGCCCCTGAACTAAAATGTCTTTGACACCAGCGAGTTACAGTTTTTTGTACAAAGGTATCAGAGTGTGCAGCCTGCGGCATCAGAAGAGAGGGAGAAAAGACGTAAAAAATGTATCGGTGTTAAATAGATTTTTGATCAGCAGACCTTTCTTCTTTTCTTTTTTTTTTTTTACCATAGCAACAGTGTCTGATAGGATGTAATGAGGAAACACGGGATTCTTTTGACAGTGGCTTCACAAACCTTTTGAAGCAGTGCTTTTTTTCTTTTAATAAATATGTGAATTATACAATATCTCTTTACAGTTAATAGATATTAAGTTAAGAACAAGGGGCAAGAATGAAGCAGAATCTGCACTTCCTCTAGCTGCCACTAGGGGGTGGCCCCAATTCCCATAAACCCCCATGTTATGATGCAAAACTTTACTATATTAAAAAGCTTCTTTACAATTTCGGCCTCTATGGAAAGTTTATAAAAACTCTTGAGCGGGGTATTAA
>NW_005187462.1:1061522-1063843 GCF_000239375.1 Pundamilia nyererei
TGACATTGAAGCTTCCATTATCGATGCATGATGTCATGCACACATCTTTAATGCTGTCTGTGGGACAGAAAAGGGATTTTAAAAAATCACATCGGTTCTTTTTTCAAAGCCATCGTTTGGCATTAATGTAACAAAGACTCAGTTGTACTTTGCTGTGCAATCAATTCTATTGACTCTGACTACATCTCTTCAAGCCATCTTTTTCTATCCTTCCTCCCTCCGTGATTTCCAGCTTGACTGACACTGCAAAAGGTCAATAACATGCTTAGCGCATAATGCTACGACGCACACACAAATGCACATCGTGATACTTGGCAGCGGTGGAGAATCACGATCCTGGCACTTCGAGAAGAGCCGGCGCGGCGGGACATTAGCGCGGCGGCAGCAAACACGGGAGCTTCGTGAGATCGTTAAAAGTTTGCCACTGCCCAGCTTAGAGTGATTTTAGTCGGGCTTTTGGTACTCTGAACTCCAAGTTGGAAACACAGGAAGGCTTCTGATTGATGACTTGATTTTTAAACATGACACATCAAAGGGAGGTTTATGATTGCAGTCCTGCTCTGGCATCATCACTGGGGTACTAGTCATGCTTATTACTTGTGTATTGGCATGTTTACTTTACTGAAAAAAAAATCTGTTGCTCCCCATCTGTCTCTCAGTCTGTCAGTCAGTTAAAGCCAACTATTTGTCTCTGTGTCTTTCTTCAAACCTTCTTTTTCCCCTTAAATACTGAAACTGCGAAGATCATTTGATCACAGGCATGAAAAGAGAGGATTGGGATTAATTATCCATCATTGCACATATTTGAGGAGCACAGTTCGAAGTTCAAGGCAGCTCGTTTTAAGTTTTGCCTTCCACCATCAGCTAAGTTTGAACCTCCTGAAATCCTCAGATGAGCTGTAACATTTACATCTGTTGGAGGCCTTTGAAAGTACTCCACAGCATTTTTAAATCAAATGGATTTTTTTTCTCCCCCCATTTGAAGTTCTGAACTGGAGACGCTCCTGCTTGTCGTCTCTTGCATACAGCAAACACAAAGTACAAGAAACTGTCCTTTCCTTTGGAGCTGTAGAGTCTATACCACAAGGCCACATTTTCCTCTAAGACAAAAGAGAGCAGAAATGAGTTATTAATCTGGTCATTCATCCTCCAGATTTATGCAACAAATCTGCTTCTACAGATGACGGTAGCTCAGTCCAGAAGCCTCGAGGCAGAGTTGTTCTGACACTCTTACCGATTACCTTGGCATCCTATCCATGTGACTTCCTAAATTACTTAGAAGATTTAACTACTGCTCTCCGAGAGTGCTGGCCACAACATGTTAGGAGCTACACATTTTTATTTAAACAACTTAGGGTTTGAAATGTTCAGTCGTAAGCGATGCGTAACCCTCGGTGGCAGCAGATCTCATCAGACCAAAAGTCACAGAGGTTTGTCTGTCAGTGCCGTTGGCAGGTTCTTACCACAGATTTATAAGTAACACATTCTAGCTGCTAGCTCGTTTAGTCGAGGCAAAAAAAAAAACAAAGTGTGAAAACAACAGTTTGTCATTTTATAGGTGATTATGTGCTGGACGGTTTCTTGGCTGGCAGCAGAAGCTTCCTGGAGTCTGCACTGGTTGCATGGCAGCTGGTCCCAGCCAAGAAATAATTATGCTCATAAACCCCCTTAAAACACTAAACGGATGTTTTGAAACATCAGTTTATGCATGGAATAAACAAACAGTATATAATATGTGAATTAACATGCTTTAGAGAAATGGTTTTGTCACTTGTGGGCCATTTCCAGATTTTCATGCGACCGGTAACCACATGGCGTTAACTTGGTCTGTCAAACAGAGGTTTGAGGTAACACTGTACAAATACTCAACCGGGGTACAATTTTTTAAGTATCTGTACTTTACTTAATTATGTATTTGTACACAAATATCTCCTTACATTTTAAAAAGATGCTTGTTCGGCTTGACCGAATTTGAGGAGAGCTATTCACATCAGCATATGCTTTCAAACATCAAACCTGTTGAATGGAGGGAGCAATAACACAGAACGCCGGGGTTTATCACGTACAACAGACACGAAAGAGTTAAAAGCATCAGTTATGGTTAATTCTCTATAGTGAAGGTTTCAAGTGGACGACATTTCTGGTGCAGATGTCCATAAATTGTGGTATCAGTCAGTGTTGTGCATTACTTTACTTTCCCGTTATTCCATAAAACGACCTGCACTGTCACATAATTACCAGACAACAATATAAACCTACAGTTTACCAACATAAATCCGTGTCCTATAGAGCAGCGGTCCCCAACCCCCGGGCCTCGGACC
>NW_005187462.1:1063863-1065301 GCF_000239375.1 Pundamilia nyererei
TTTTTACATATATTTCTACTTGGGGAAATTTAAGAGGCTTATCCCTCAAAACTTTAAATACAATAAAGTTGCAAAAAATAGTTTCCCACCACAGGAAATTTATTTTGAGTGTCTTCATACTTTTATTTTGGAGATACACCAATTTTTATATACTGCAGGAAAAACGAAAAAACAATCCTATGATGCAAATTTGCAAAGAAAACAGCAGGTGCATCAAAATAAACTATTTCCAGCAGTGCAATTCGAGTTCTAAGCATCCCAGCAACTATTCAGAAAAGTATAGAGTCAAACATGACTTATAAAAACACCAGTATAGGCTTTTAAGGCCTACAAGTAAAAAACGACATTTTCCGCGAAAATGACGTCACTTCCGGTTTCGGACAGGAAATGGCAGACATGAGACAGTTCGCGCTGACGTCTGTTTCACTGTGGAAAGTGTTACGAACAGCTGATCGGATCGGCAAAGCGTGTTTCTGGAAAATTATATTTTTGTTCCTGCAAGCGCTTTTTATGCAATTTTTGCAAAGCTTTATGTGGAAGGAAACCGTGACCGAGGACAAGCTGATGGCATCAGATGTAAGTACAACTCCTCCGGTTTCATATGCAAAACAAATTATTGCGCTAGCTTACGCTGTTCCAGTTCTACAGGGATTTAAAGGGTTAACAATAACAATGTATTGAATAAAGACTTTAAAAAATAATATAAAATAGTGTGCAAATACTGGTAATAGTGCAAATGATTGCAATATAAAAAATAAATGAAAAATGTAAACGTCTATGTTTAGTGAACTTTGCAGTGTTGCTCTGTGGTGCAGCTACGACACCATAGCAAAGTTTACACACTATGTCTACTTGATCCACGTCTGACTCCGCCAACCCATAATGTTTCCACACCACTGAAGGTTTTTTTCTTTTTTTACCTGTCTTTTCAACCAACGGCAGTCACTCTCCTCTCCAAATAACTTCTGCTTAGCTTTCCGAGCTTTCCGAGCTTCCCTCGGGTCCTCTTAATTGTTGTGATGCGTGTTCGAAATGCAGAGAGGTGTGCTCGATTTGCCACACAGAGCAGCGCGAGAGTAAAGAGAGGGGCTAATAATCGGCTCAGTCATTTTTAATGATCGTTGAAAGCCCAGATCGTAATCGTGATTAAAATTCGATTAATTGAGCAGCCCTAATTTGCACTAATTAATCAGTATCTGGGTCTCCACATTGCACCTTTATGGTTTACGAATGCAGGTTCCTAACCACGCTTTTGAGTGTTAGGCTAATAACTTCACACTCTGACCTTTGAACCCTATAAGGTCACTTCAGCCTCAAAAAACAACACAGCAGCAGCCAAGCGCTGACATTGAAGCTTCCATTATCGATGCATGATGTCATGCACACATCTTTAATGCTGTCTGTGGGACAGAAAAGGGATTTTAAAAAATCACATCGG
>NW_005187462.1:1066986-1132672 GCF_000239375.1 Pundamilia nyererei
CCGGGGGTTTGGGGACCGCTGCTATAGAGGACTATAGAGTCTTTTTTATATAGCGCTTTTCCACAGGTACCTACTCTGTTTGGATCGGCTTAGCTCGACTCACTAAGTTTTTTCCAGTATCTGTAAATGTCTGTACTTTTGCCACCTCTGCTGGCAACCACCAGTCACCAGGGAAAAAAGTTTATTCCCTGACTGCTTGGTGAGATTTTGCTGGAGGGTGGTGTAAGAAGCTCTCGCAGTGATTGCTAAAACCCCAGTCACACAGGAAAAATGTATATTCCCCAAAAGGTTGGTGGAAACCTCCTGCGACTGCTTTGGTTGGTAGCATTTTCCCGCAGTCACCAGCTTGCATGCAAGACATTGACTTGTATGCGAACAATATTTAAGCCTCTGGTGAGCTAAATTGCCACCATGTACAAAATTGTAGACAAGTTAATGTCACACATCTGCAAAACCTGAATAGATGCATCACCCAGACAGACACCTGCTAAGTAAGATAACAGAAAACAGAATCGTGGGAATGGCTGGTAGGAGAACGAAACACAAAGCAAATCATATTAATGGACAGATAATTACAGTAAAAGTGCTCCAACATGCAGCAACATCACAAGCATGGTTGAGAGGGACAGTTACTGAAACACACATTCTCACACATTAGCAATAACTTACACAATCCCTTCTTTTCTTTAAGCCAGCTGTAAACACTTATTTCTGCTGTGAAGTTGGGGATCCATGAGAACTTTTGGAGCCAGTCTCAAGTGGCCACTTAAGGAATAGCATGTTTGTTATACACTGGTTTCATTTTTCACCCCCAGAAGTTGGTTGTTTAGGACAGAGCAAGCCTGATAAGTTAAGCTAACCAGCTGTTGAGCGTAGTACCAGAAATATAGGTGCACGCAGGACGTGTGTGTTAGACTCACACAAAATCAACGACAGCTGACATATTCAAGACAGCTAAATGCTGCAGTATTGTTAAGCACACATAGGGGTCTGTGTTACAGAGCAATAGTTTTATTAAGCTTCGACAACACAGGAAATGCTTATTAGGAGGCTCAGTTGTTTGTTACTGGTTTTAAACGGGATTTGTTGGCAGTAAGAACACAAAGAGTTACCAGACATACACTTTACTGCTCAGTCATGCCAAATCAATACTAGCTCTTGCAAAACTGTACTTTAAACTTGTTTACTCATGCAAAATAAGCAACATGTAAACAGTGATGCTTTTAATTTATCAGCTTAATTATAAGTTACAGTATGTGTCATCATTTGAAAGCCAAAATGCAGTCCCTCTGCTGCCATGCTGTAAGCTGCTGTTTAAAAGATAAGCTCTAAAATATGTCGAAATTACACACAATTCCACTGGTGTGACTCCCAGGCACAGTTAGTGTGGTGCTATTTAAAAGTCTAGCTAAGCACAGTTAAAATACATTTTATGTCAAGTCTCTGTGAATGCCTGTGTGTGTGTAATCCAGCTGAACTTGTAAGTTCGCCCTCATCCTGGAGCCTCACAACACAAAGTTTAAAACTTCTAAAAAGTTTTCAAAAACTTGACGGGATGAGTGACGGCAGAGAATAAATGAAGAACACCACAGAATCTCCAGGCACCTAAGCCACATAGGGCTTTGTTGTGTGCTAGTGGACTTCGGAGTGCTCCCTCCAGATTCCCTGAAGCAGACAGTGTGGTAAAGGACCACGGTGGTCCAAAGCCATATCAATTAGAGCCATTGGCTCCAGCCCAAGCACCAGCTTCCAGGGCTGATAAATGAAGAGCCAAAAACTAAAGTTCCTCAAATGGCCTCTTGAGACTGGCTCCAAAAGCAAGTGAGTCCCCACAGACCCGATTTAAGTAGATGGTGTGTGGAGCCATTTTCATTCCATGGAGTGCCAGTTTTATCGCACTTGGAAAGAAATGTTAGTATTACCACCACCATTAATGTGTTTCAATAATACAGTAATATCATTAAAAAAAAAAAGAACAAGCTTGAAGTGTGGAGCGCGTGATTAAATCACAGTGTGTGCGATATAGACAGTGGTGGTGTTTAAATAATTCACAGAACCTGAATAAAAATTGCAATCCCACACTACAGATGAAACTCTTTGACTCCAATAACTGAGTATTTGCCTTCTACTCTGATATTTTCCACTTCCCATTTATATCCCACTATTGCACATCATTAACTCAGTGTCGTCTCGTTCCCAGTGTTTTGCCTCGTGCACTCTTTGCCATCTCTCCATGCCGTTCTCTCTGCTCTTTCCCGTCACCATAGCTGGTTGTGACAGATGGCTGCCCTCCCCGAGCCTGGTCCTGCCAGAGGTTTCTTCTTTTTAAAGGGTGTGTTTTCTGCTGCTCTAGCCAAGCGCTTACTCACAGGGGATCATTGAATTATTGGGTTCCTGTCAATAATGTTTGTGGGTTCTTGCAGCATGATTTATTAAGTGCCTTTACACGACTGCTGTTGTGATCCAGCCCTTTGTAAATGATTTTGAAATAAGAATAAACTGTATTAGTACCCTAATAAGAGAATATGGCTTCCTCAGGTTTCCATCATGTACAATTAGCCACCTGTAACTGATGTCCATGAGCGTGCTTTATTAATTTGGAGTTTCCCTGTTAATTAAAAAAAATACACTTTTTAAAAGAAATTTTAAAACAACATGGTCTTGCTAAGAGTATCAATATATAACTATTTAAAAATGTATCAAAATGAGGGAAAGAATGAGAGAATGGTTACTGTGGTGGGGCGTGGTCTGCGTTGCCGTACAGGGAGGGCGGACGTGAGTTAAAACACGGGGACTCAGGTGTATGGGGTTTTTTTCTGTGGTGAGAAGTGTAAATAAAATGGCTCTGAATGTTGATCTGTGGTCCCGCCGTGCCTTATTCTCACCACACTGGTGCCGAAACCCAGAAGGCGGCATGGTGGGCCTAGAACCGAGCCGGAGGAGAGAGGATATGGCCCAGATAGGGGCCGAGATGGCGGCCGCACAGCGTGAGCAGGCGGCGGAGGTGAGCCGGCAGCGGGAAGAGCTGAGGGACGAGACCGAGCGCCACTTGGAGAGAATGGCGGAGCTGGCAACGCTGCTCCAGGCCTGGGCGACACCGCCGCCGCCACCCCCGCCAGGGTTGCCTGATAGTGGGGAAGTGGTGGAGGAGCCGCGTGGGGCATCTCGGGAGCCGGAAGTGGTGGACGAGGCGCGCGGGGGTCCGCGCCTGTCGGAGGAGGGGGAGCAGCCGGGTAAAGGGCTGTTCCTGCCGAGAGCGGTAGAGGCTCCGCTCCAACCGGAGGCGGCGGACAAGGGGCGCGAGGGTCTGCGCCGGCCGGAGGAAGAGAAGCCGCACGAGGGGCTGCTCGAGCCGGGAGTTGTGGCGTTGGCAGCGGTGACGGAGGAGCGGTGCAAGGGGCTCCAGCCGGGAGAGGTGGAGAAACCGGGAGAGGAGACAGCTGTCCCCATGCCAGGGGAGCCTGCTTGACCTGGGACCGAGGATCGAGCTGCCCCGGAGCGTCAGATGCCGGCCCAGTTGCCCGGGGGGGAGGGGCTCACTACCGGGCTGGCGGGGTCATGCCGGCTTGCCAGGTAGGCAGTTTCGTCGCTGCCGCTGGAGGCATGGCCGACCCCCGGACCAGCCTCGCCGCCACCGCCACTTGAGGCGCGGGCGGCCTCCGCAAGTGCCCTGTTCCCAGGTTGGGCTCCCCGGCCTCAATCGGGCGATGGGGGTGTGTGTGGTGGGGCGTGGTCTGCGTTGCTGTGCAGGGAGGGCGGACGCACCTGCACGGCATCCGTAATCACGCCTGCCGAGTTAAAACACGGGGACTCAGGTGTGTGGGGGTTTTTCTGTGGTGAGAAGTGTAAATAAAATGGCTCTGAATGTTGATCTGTGGTCCCGCTGTGCCTTATTCTCACCACAGTTACACTGCACAAATTTTAAGGCCGTACATCTGCATCTTTTGCTAATACTGCGGGTAGTAATATAGATATTTGCAACATTAAAAATACACTCACTGGTACAGTCTCTTTGTTTGGTGCATCTTGTTACTCCAGGCTTTAACCTGCTTTTTCTTTAATAATGCCAAATTCTTGTCCTACGATCTGAACATTGCAGCAGAAATCAAGATTTATCAGTCTGATTTGTTGACAGGAGTGGAACCCAGTATGGTCTTCTGCTGCTGTCCAAAGGTTACGCATTCAGAGATGCTCTTCTGCATACCTTTGCTTCAGCGAGAGGTTATTTGAGTTACTGTTGCCTTCCTGTTACAGTCTGGCCATTCTCCTCTGATCTCTGACATCACAAGGTACACAGAGAGCTGCTGCTCACTGGATATTTTCTTTTTCAGACCATTGTCAGTAAACCCCAGAGACGACTGTGTGCAAAAATCCCAGCAGATCAGCAGTTTCTAAAAATAATCACACCAGCCCATCTGGCACCAACAGCTACACCCATTCAAAGTCACTTAAATCCGTTTTCTCCCACTTTCCGATGCTCAGTTTGAACTCCGGTCGTTTTGATCACATCTGTGTCTAGAGTTGCTGCCATGTGATTGGCTGATTTGGTTGTCGCGTTGATGAGTAGCTGAACAGGTGTACCTACCAAAGTGGATCTTAAGTGTAAATAACAATATTTACCTAAAAGATGTAGTACAGTTGGTGTACCATAAAATGGAAACTCAAGTGCTGGTGTGATTTTACTCGGGTACCTACAAAGCTGTGTTGAATCTACTTATTTGTGTTTACGACTAAAAGAACGTAAACCCGAAAGAAAGCCGCTGTCAGTCAGACACCCGTTTTTGATTAGTATAAGAAGCCTACATGTAGATGATTTTCCAATGTTTTATGTAATTATATGTAAGTTCTTAGGTGTTCCACGTACACGTCGTTTCCCGGTGATGATGTCAATTAGCGTTCTCTTGACGTTGCGTAGACAAAGCACGGAGTTCAAGAATGAAGCTGTTGAAGCCGAGAGACGCAGACACACCAGCAGTTTGAGAAGCCAATTATTTTCCAGTTGCAGAGGCTGTGAGAATGCACAGCTAATTATTGAAAACTGAGCTTGTTCAGTTGCTGAAAAGCTGCAGATACTCTAGAACAATTTGCTCCCATTGAGTACCTAGGCTAATTAACGTCAGTCTTACATTTGAAAGAACATTTTTTTAGTTATCCATTTACGTAACACACTTTGATGCACCACCTTAACTTCAAAAGTATTTTAAGCAGCTGCGACGCCGGTGAAAGGAAACAGAAGTTTGAGGGACCTTGAGTGGTGCATGTCTTCCTTTGGGTACATATATTTAAAATGTCATCTTCAAAAGACGGGGCTTTCTGAGACATAATGGGAGCAAAATAACAGCTATGATTACTAAAGTGATTTCATGCCGAATTACTATTCTGCCAGTGAAACACAAACACCCAGTTGCCTAAATACACAATAGAGACACACACAGAGAAACATGCCTACACATAAATGCATGCACACAAATTTCAGATTAAGTTTAGGAAGTCTAATATTACACATCCAAAAAGGGAGAACAAATAAGGTCCGTGATGTGACTCCACACCTACGATTTATGAAGCTAATTGTGGCAGTCTTGATCTATGGGAGAAAAGCTTTTTGTGAGTCACTCTGGGAAATTTACCAGACTAGACTAGACGTTTGCTTTCACAGAACGGTCCTAGATACCCCCGGAAAAAGTCACAGGAGAGGTCGTTAACACCGGTGACCTGTGTCCGGCTTATTGGTGCGGGATAATGGCTGGAACAAAATGAAACACGGGGACCTGTAACAAAGACAGTCAGACAAGCGATGTGGAGTCAGAAAAGATAAAGGGATTGCAGACAGTGGAGGGGAAAAAGAAGCTTCCAGCTATAAGAGGTTAGCAGGGTCACCAAATAAATTCTTTTTTTTCTTTTTTGACACAGAATGAGGTCACGCTGATGGCTTTTTAAGTCATTTGAGAGGGATTCAGAACGGTTGCTGGCTCCAGAGACCAAGTTGTGGTTTCTGCAGTTTCCACTGCGCAGGAGCTGCAAGCAGACAGGCCAGAGAGGGCTCCCCGTGACTCATCAGGGGGGTAAAGTGAAGATTTAGAATGATTTGCTGCTACCTGTTAGTCAAAAGCCAAGAGGTGAATTTTAAAGTTGAATATTGGAAAGTGCCGTAGCAAGTCATGCATCCATTAACCTCAAATCATTGAGGGGTCTCAGCGATGCATCTGTGGTTATGCATTTAGATCAAGGTTATGCTTTTTCTTTCAATTTAAAATTAAAGTAGACGATTATTGAACAGACAAAGCGTAGTATTCACAGTAAGAGTGTGGAATGGGAGGAAAATTACAGGAAACCATAGAAATATCATTTCTTTGGCATTCATTCAGCACCCGGATGGTCTCAACCATTTGCAATTTTCACAAGTAAAATACAAGGTCAGCCTCCTCATTACACAAATGGAATATAAAGCAACTCTGAAACAAAGTGGAGATGGAGATTTAAAATACAGGGGCAGTGACACTGACACGAGACTGCACACAAAAAAGAAAAAGCATTTCCTTTGGAACAAGGCTCTTAAAAGGGGAAGACTAGTGTAATTACAGGAGTGGGCAGCACACTGTAAGTGTCGGTGTACCTCAGCACCATCAAAGACACGGGACCGAACAAGAAAAGAGTGGAATAAGATTATGAAGCAATCTTTGAGAGAAGGAGCTGAAAATAAGTCAATTTACAACGAAGGCTGAAGAAAAAAGTTTGCAAACAGAGTGAAAAGACGAGACTGAGGCAGCCTTTGAAATAAACTTTGAGCAGGTAAAGATGAGGCAAAGATGGAGGACTAGTTGGCAGAAGCTCCAGTCAAACCAGCTGTTCCCCCTTACACTGATGCTCAGCAGTAGACTAATAGGCAGTGTGAGTCAGTGGCTCCGTCTCCTGTCTCCCAGGCTGCCTGGAGGGGCTGTATTGATAATATCCTAGCCTGCAAGGCTCAATCCATCCCCTGGGGCACTCAGCAGCAAGTGGATGAAGAGTCCCCGGACGGTCTTTTGGCTCCACCGCTAGACATTGCAACAGAGGAAGAGATCTGAACTCGCTCGAGTGCAGGTACACGCATGCACAGACACACACGTGCGCGCACAAACAGGCACGCTGCCCGCGCACCTTCCCCACACCTCATTTATTCTCATTTTGAGTCTCCCTTCTCACACTCGCAGCAGAGCGAGGGGCAGAGAGCAGTGATCACAGAGGAGGCGAGGAGATGTATGAGGGAAGGGATGGAGAGACGGGGAAAAGAAAGGAGAGGAAATGACAGCCTGCGCCAAGGAACGTCCTGCTCTCTTCTCTCCCATCAGAAGTGCTAATCCAACCAGCGGAGGTGCAGACCACCGCTCACATCTGCCTTCTCCTCTCCATCTTGTTAGGGACCAGATGGGAGAGAAAGTGACTTCCCGCTGTACTTCCACTACATGGCTTGTTCCCTCACATTAATACCTTCGCTGCTCAGCTCCATTTGTTACACACACTCCAGACACACACTCAGGGGGAGCCTCGGGCTGTGAATGATGGCCATATGCAGAACTGCGCTCATCTATAACCCCCCGTGGCTGCAACAAAGTACAGTAGGCACCTTGAGTGTTTCAACAAAGGTTAACATTTAGAAGTTCTGCGGGCCTGTCTGATTCGGCATCTCTGTGTAGTGTTCTCAGCTGAGCCATAAAAAGTTATCAAACTGGGTTTGTAGGTAGAAGGTCACTGGTTTAAGTTCATGTGTGTGTGTGTGTGTGTGTGTGTGTGTGTGTGAGTAAAAATCCATCAGGAAAAGTGAACAAGTAACTCAGCATCCGCTTCAAGCAACCGCTGTGAGAAGTCACGTGACTGCTCTGCATCCAACAGCAGCCAGCAGTCGCCGCACAGCTTCCAGGTGTGAGAGCGTGTTAATATGTAATTTGGAAACAAAGCAGAGTGGGAAAGCGTGCATGCTCAGCACAACATTTCCCCTGATGGTTATAAAAAGAAAAATACAACACAGCTGATGAGACGAGCGAGCGAGCGCCCGTTAACGACCAGCTCACCATTAAAATGAATGAAACCAACAACGACCCGCAAACCAGGGGTGTGTAGATTAATACACAACGAGTGGCGTCGCGAACAACTGTGTGTGCAATCGGCTAGCTATTTGTTTATTTGCAGAATGCAACTTTCTTTATGAGGTTGGCTGTTTACTTTATGTTCACTTAAAAAAGACAGTCATCACCACGTGCACTTCGAATCGAATTTCCCAGAGGAACCCACCCGAGGGATTAATAAAGTTCTATCTTATCTTATCTTCTAAACGCAGCGCTTTTGTTTTCATTCCCATTTTCATCAGCTGAACGCAAACATCTGAAATTTTTTCTACATATACAAAAGACCCATGACTCTCAAATGTTGTTCTTAAATCTTTATAAATCTGTGTTAGTGAGCACTTTTCCTTTACCGAGATAATCCTTCCCCCCTCACAGGTGTGGCATATCAAGGGGCTGATTAGACAGCATGAATATTGCACAGGTGTGTGTTAGACAGCCCACAATAAAAGGCCACCCTGAAATGTGCACAGTTGTGCCACCATTTGCCTCACGCAGGGCAACACATCTCCGTCGCATAGAGTTGATCAGGTTGTTGATCGTGGCCTGTGGCCTGTCCACTCCTCTTCGATAGCTGTGCAAAGCTGCTAAATATTGGCAGGAACTGGAACACACTGTCGTACACGCCGATCCAGAGCATCCCAAACATGCTCAATGAGTAACATGTCTGGTGAGTATGCTGGCCATGCAAGAACCTTCCAATATGGGGCCGTGCACCATCATGCTGCAACATGAGGTGATGGTCATGGATGAATGGCACAACAATGGGCCTCAGGATCTCGTCACGGTACCTCTGTGCATTCAAAATGCCATCAATAAAATGCACCTGTTGTTCATAACATACGCCTGCCCATACCAGAACCCCACCGCCACCATGGGCCACTCGATCCACAACGTTGACATCAGCAAACCGCTCACCCACACGACGCCACACACGCTGTCTGCCATCTGCCCTAAACAGTGAACACCGGGACTCATCTGTGAACAGAACGCCTCACCAACGCGCCAAACGCCATCGAATGTGAGTGTTTGCCCACCCAAGTCGGTTACGACGACGAACTGCGGTCAGGTCCAGACCCCGATGAGGGCGACGAGCATGCAGTTGAGCTTCCCTGAGATGGTTTCTGACAGTTTGTGCAGAAATTCTTTGGTTATGCAAACCGATTGTTGCTGCAACTGTGTGGGTGGCTGGTCTCAGGCGATGTGGAGGTCCTGGGCTGGTGTGGTTACACGTGGTCTGCGGTTGTGAGGCTGGTTGGATGTACTGCCAAATTCTCTAAAACACCTTTGGAGACGGCTTATGGTAGAGAAATGAACATTAATTTCACAGGCTCAACAGCTCTGAGCTTCCTCAACAGCTCTGGTAGACATTCCTGCAGTCAGCATGCAACTGCACGCTCCCTCAAAGGTTGTGACATCTGTGGCACTGTGCTGTTTGATCAAACTGCACATTTCAGGGTGGCCTTTTATTGTCTAAGGCACACCTGTGCAATATTCATGCTGTCAAATCAGCCCCTTGATATGCCACACCTGTGAGGTGGGATGGATTATCTCGGCAAAGGAGAAGTGCTCACTAACACACATGTAGACAGATTTGTGAACAATATTTGAGAGTCATGGGTCCTTTGTGTATGTAGAAAATGTTTCAGATGTTTGAGTTCAGCTCAGCGAAAACAAAAGTGTTGCGTTTATAATTTTGTTCAGTGTATATATGTGATCCTGTGTGAATTAGAAAAAGTCTAAAATAAATTCAAACTTGTGTGACCAATTCTTGTTTTTTAAAGACATTAAAGACATAAGCTGTACAATCATTCCACTTCTGGAAAACAGCTGCACAACTTGTAGGAAGTTTAGCTCTAACCAGTAGTTGAAAATTGTACAGATATTAATAATAGGTTGTCTTGTACATGTTCAAACGTACACACACGTGGTTTTGGTTCATTCCTGCACACACAGTCGTATGCACACATATTAGAACAAGCAGCTACAAAAAACTGGGGAAAAGGTTAAAGAAGTGCAAACAGAAATGAGTTTTCAGCACAGAAACCACAGATTCAGGCGATCGAATAGGCCTGTTCCAAAGTTTAGTAGCTACTGCTGTATACACAGTGCCCTGGCCTTTTGGGGCTTTATGTGATATTGATAACATTTTTATGTTACTTTTGAATTTCACTGGAAGAAACTGAAGGGGAGCAAGAATAGGGCTGATGTCGAAGTGTTGTTAGCCGAGCTGCTGCCTTTGGACCAGCTGAGAAATCACCTCTCAGTCGTTTCTCGTGACTGTAGAAACAGTGAAATGTGAGTTTCCAAAATGGAAACAGGAAAAAATGAAAAGTGTGTAGTGTGACATTTATAAAGAATTGTTGAAGCAGCTATGAAAAGGCTCTAACCATTCAATTAATGACCTAATCTATTAGGCCGTTATTTAAATTGTTGGTAATCACGCACTTTGTGTTTGAGCACTGCTCCTACAGACACTCCTCTGAGGAACAATAGGATTATCCTGTCACGTGTCCCATTTTTATAGCATTACTGCACAGCCTGCCACAGGTTATTACAGAAATAAAGAAGAAGTAAAGAGATCCCTCCACTAACTTCAGAGGAGCTGTTATATTAGAATCTGGAGAAAATTAGCAGATGCGCTAATGCTCACAGCAGAGCCTTTCTATTTAAAGAGTGAGCAAACTGTTCAGACCATAATCTAGTTAACTACATTAATGATGGGATGAGATGCATCAGGATCTGTCTGATTCAGCTCAGCAGGTCACACTCTTTGATTGATCGCATTAGTTTGCGGTAATAAATCAGAGCAGCGGCTGAATGCGGGAAAAGTCGAGGCAAAACGGCTAATCAGTTTCCCAGGGAAGTGAACGGAGACCTCTTATTTAAATAATTTTACACCCAGTTTAAAATTTTTGCTCATCTGTAAAATATATGAAAATAAAAACTTTACTCTGAAAATACCAATTTGTTGCAGAGAGGCAGAAGCGCACACGCAGTAAATAACTGGAGCCGGCAGGATGAGACCGTCCAGGCTCCGTGGCGTGCATGTGTTTGTTTATGTGTCAGTTACATGCAGGATCCCTGCTGAGAGCAAAGATGTTGCTATCAAGGCACCACACATAATGCACTGCAGCGTGTGTGTCCCAGTGAGAATACACATAAAAACACACACACACTCGGATGATGTCAGGACAGTGAGGCAGGTGTGAGGCCTGAAAAACTAATAAAATACAACTCATGTGAACATGCTACACACACACATACAACAATGAGCCAAAATATAATTGATTTTCTTTTCACAGCAACACATGTGGGGACACAGAGTATTACAGAGCTGGTGTAGAATCAGTTATTGTAGTGAATTGGATGTGGTGGGAATGGACAGTAAAGGACTAAGCAACTTTAACAAGGGCAAAGTCATTATAGCCATATGTCAGGGTCAGAGACGAGCGACAGCCTCAGAAATGAAGCTGCTGTAGAAAAACAATGCAGTTCCTCTAATGTCCACTTGAGGCTTGCAATAAAAACGAGCTTTTTGTCTTTATAGCTCATTTCTACCTGTACACTTTTTCCTCTAGCTCAGCCTAACCTTAGTAGCTGCTGTGAAACTGAGGCTGCTCACAGAGGTCTAGAAAGCAGTCATTAAACCCCTCCCACCCTGCGGTAACCGTCAGTCAGTACGGGAATCTGGTGGTTGCTGGAGGATAGCGGCAGTCACCAGGAACCCAAAACATGCTAGCTGTGTTTTATCATGATTCATATAATACTGATGACGGAGTTTTAGGCTAATAGTCAGGCTAACACACGTACCAGTCATCTTTTCTTTCCTCATAAAACCACTTCTTTTAAGTGTCTTAGCATATTTTGGTTCCTGCAACTGGTCCGTCGGGTTATTGTTTCCCCATGAAACACTTCCCTTGTGCTTTTGGAAATCAGTTTTTTCCTATTTCTGTTGTGTTTTGTGTGCTTTTGCAGCATTTTTCTTATTGCTGGTGTTTTCTTCAGTTGTGTGTTTGCCCTCTCAGGGCCACCGTAGACTTGGATCATTTCCTCATTTACTCTATTCTAGCTCTAAAATCTAAGCTGGACATTTCTGCGTTTGAGATGCTTAAATATGTTGGAGAGAACTCACACAGAGGCACGGGTTTAACTCATGACTGTGGGCGATTCGGATGTTTGGGGGTGTCTCTGCCCACGATATCGCCATGGCAATGACAACAAATCAACACAAGGAAAGTTAGCTACACTTTGATTAGCAGATAGCATCATCCAAGCTAGCTTCCTGTTAGTAACTCTGTTTGTCCAGACCAGGTTGATTGTTCACTGCAGTGATCAACTTCTCCCACATTCTGACACCAAAGTGCACAGGTAACCATGATGCTATCTCATGATATTTGTATAGTATGGCTGATCCTTCAGAAGTTGAATTACTCTCAAGTCCCCCTAGTCAGCAACAGTGATTTCCTACCAACATGTCTCCAAGGAGGGACAAACCATTAACTTGCAATAGAGGATGTGTCAGAACAAGTCTTATCTGCGGCAGCTCCACCTCACACCTTTCAGGACTTAAAGGATTTGCTGCTAATTTCCTGTTGCCAGATACCACGGGGCACTTGCAGAAGACTTGCCTGTATGGGTCAGAGCTATTTTGGCAGCAAGCAGAGGACCAACAGCAAATAAGGCAAGGGTGGTCATAATGCTTTGGCTTAAGTGTACAGCGCATGCTGCCATTACACACCCCATTGGTAGGAGAGAGTCATAATCCACACACACAAAGCCCATGTCATACACAGGCAGTAAACAGGCAATATTTGTCTGATAAGAAAGGTCACTTTTGTTATTCGAATGCACACAGACCACTACAAGCTCCACTTTTAAAGCTTCGATTGAAAGAAAAAGGAGGGCAGCTGGGTTTCTGGACACCTCGCTCAGGCAGTCATAATTACAGAATAAACCACGCTGCTCTTTTCCCTCCATGTCATTTGGAATAGTGGATTAAGAGCAGATTTGAAGCCTTGCCATCTGTGTTTTGCACCAGAGTGTGCTTCCTTATCTCATCTGAACCATCCACCTCTCAAACAGCTCCCAGTCGCTTTTGTACTCTCCAAGCCGAAGAGGTCGGCTTAGGGCCCCGAAACTGGGTCATCCGGGTTTAGCTCAAAAAAGAAAGAAAGAAAAAAAACCAGGCTGGACTCTGGCTGCAAAGCTGCCTGGACCACACACAGGTAGGGGGAGAGAGGGATGGAGCAATCAGTGGGGATGGGGATGAGGGGAGTGACGGGTAGAAAGGTCAGGACTGAACAGTGCAGTCCCATTGCAAGGGGGGGTGGGGGTATTTTTGGATGGCGCGGCAGGGTCGCAGAGCCAGACAGTCACTGCCCCTGCTCTCGTCTGGTTGTGGGGGCCGTGGCCAAGGCGAAGGCCAGAGGGCCTCAAGGTCACGCCCTGCAACTCTTCTGTTGACAGGAACGGGGAGGGCGAGGTAGAAAGGGCACAAGAATCTGTAAGGTTAGCTGCTGTTACAGGTCTAAATAAAACTGGCTCTGTCCTCTGTCTCCACACGCACAGACGTCAGTGCAGGGTATCTACAGGTCAAGGCAGAACGAGAAATAGCTGATGCACACACGCTCTCATTTCTGAGGCAAGTGGCGGGTCAGGAGTGTCACCTGTCCAGCACGGCCTCTGCTGTGAAATGTAATATCAGTTGGAGGTTAACCCACATGGATATCGAATGGACAGGGAGTTTGAAAACCATTAGAGTACAGCAGCACTTAAATTAAGTGTTTGCACTTAGTTACACTTGAATTTGCCTGTTTGTTTTTTTTCTTTTCACTTTCCATTTCAACACCTACAGATTTTGACTTAATGGTTCTCGCTCAATTATAACATAACTGTCTCAGGTCAGCATAAGAGACAAAGTTATCCACACCTCGAGTTCCCAGACTCGTGGCAGGCCATTAAGTTACTTCACAGCATTTTTTTTTTGTTTACACTCATCTGCAGTAATTAGCCTGAACTTGATGTCGTGGTTAGGTTGTGTTCAGGCTCTGAAAGCTAAAAGCACATTTAGTCACCCCACTCCCACTTAGTCATCACAAAAAAGTCTGACTTTGTGTTTATTGTTGAGTGTTTTGTACAATTTAAGGCAAGAAAAAAAAAGGTCCTCCCGGAGTGTTTTACCCTCCTCTCAGCTGACTGGAGGGGGTGCGTCAGGGTCTGCGTTTGATTGGCGTCCCACCAGCTGCTGCCAAAGTGTCAGCACTACAGCAGGGAGCGAGAGCCAAAGTAAAGAAAGCTGTTCTCCTGTGTCACGGGCAGACAGTGTGTTTGTGAAGAGTGACGACCACACCGGCATCTAACCAGACCCGGGTGACATTTGCATTTACATTTAGATGCTGTTAAAAGCGCTGCAGCTGAGCAGCTAATTATGTGTTTAGCCTGGAAACCAACCCCAGCAGTGAATGGCTGTTTGACACCCTAAACTACATGCTACAGTTCAAAAGTTAATAAGGCAGATACTTCAGGAGAGAAAAAAAGTTTGCATGAGTCGTTCAGAGTCGCCTTCGAAAACGTAAAAAGTAGTCCATCAACTCAAATACCACAACAGTATTTGACTCAGTTACTGCGAGAAATAGAGGGTCCTGTCCACCTGTACAGTACAGTTTGCATCCAAGGAGCCAGACTTGTCAGTTTTTATATGCTCCTTTATTCCCAAGAGGTTGACACAGCAGGTAGCTCTGCATACTTTGATTGGTGGGACTTTTTACACTTGGCTTTTTTCCTGATGCATCCCCCAAATGGATTGATGTCTTATCCCAGGATCAAACTGGGAATCATTTGTTTGTTTTCATTTGCAAATGTATAACTGCTACACTACGGGGCCACCTGTAATTTTTAAGTGGTCTGGAGTAATACTTCCATTTTTTCTTTTCTTGCTTTTTCCACTCATTTTCAGTCCAGTCCTTGTACCTGATCATTTTCACAGGAATGTTTTTATGTTAAGTCACCTAACACAATTTTTTTTGAATCATTCAGGCACAAAAAAAGGCACCAAACACAAGGAATGAGCAGTGGTGCACATTGTTGTGTTTACATATAACAGAAAAAACTCAGTAAAGGACTAAACTGCATCTTAGCAGCCTCTCACAAAAAAACAAAACATCTTTTGTTTCAATTTCTTTAGCTGAATCTATGAAAAATGCCAAAGATGACTCAGTTTGACAGGCATAAAATAGTATTTTTTAACAGCAAGGTAATTCTCAAAGAGCTATTAGCCAAAAAAAACTTGGCATAGCTCAGCATAGTGTGCAGTGTGTTCTTAAATCTTTTGAGAGAACTGGACAAGTGGAAGACAAAAGAAGTGTCGAGCTTGAATTTAGAATTGATCTGCAGCAGGTGAACGGATCTGAAAGTCATGCCTTTAAGAAGAAAATACAGCAAAGACTTGACACAAGACTCAAGAGATGCATCTGTCTCTACAGTTGATCCAACTACTGTTCACTGAAGCCTCATCAGAAATGCTCTCAGTGGAAGGATGGTTTTCACGAAGCCATTCTTATTAAGGAAAGGAACCAGGAGGAAAGGCTGAGCTACGCCAGGTTACACGAGAACTGGGCTGAAAATCAGTGGCAGCAGGTCTGATGAATACAAATTAGAAGTTTTGGGGTCAAATCGTTGTCAATATGTAGAAGACGTACAACAGTGAGTGTCTACAGTCATCTGTGAAACATGGCAGAGGCTCTGTCATGGCTTGGAACTGCATTTCAGCCTGTGGTGTTGGGGATCTGCTGAGTTTAAGAAAAAAGTGCCATCAGATTAAAGTTTTCATTTTTCAGCCACTGCAGTAAATGCATAAATGGGTAGAAATGGAGCACTATCAGTCATGGATTAGCCCAGACCTCAACATTATCGAAGCAGCGATGAAAGGTCATCTCGACAGAGACTGGAACAAAAGGCAGCAACATCCAAAGAAGAGCTTTGAATGTCCTTCGAGAAGCCTGGAGGACTCTTTGTGGCCGATGGGCCTGGTTCTGCCGGAGGTTCCTTCCTGTCAAACGGCAGTTTTTCCTTCACACTGTTGCCGAGTGCTGGCTCGTAGCAGGTCATCTGATTTTGGGGTTTTCTCTTTATTATTGTAGAATTGTCACATTACAAAGCTGTTCTGATTTGGTGCTATAAAACAAACTGAATTGAATTGGTGGTCATAACAAATATTGACTTTGCATCTATTTCCCATTTTCATGTGGCTTTCAAGGGTTTGCAGACGGGGTCGTAAAAGCGAAACTCCTCTTCACATTTTCTTTTTTAAAATGGAAGTCATACTCGGCTTACTTTTCGTCTCCTTTTCACAATCTTCCATTTAATCTGCGTTCTCTGTCATTTTTCCAATTCAGCACCAAGGCTACATTTGATTGAAAAGGAAAGCAGAGCACAATCTGTAACTACACTGCCACTTTTTAAAATAGTGTAAAAAAGTAATAATAATATTAATGAATGAGAAAAAAGGTGAAATCAGTTTGTTTAAATATTTTATTGCTATGTAAAATTAAAAATCTCATACCTCCAATGAAAAAGTCCGGCTCTTAAATAAGACAAATCAATCAGGCAAAATAAAAATGTTTGGCATTGTGAACGGATGCTGGGGACGAGGGGAGAGTTCAGTTTGAGCAGATTTAGCGCAGCATTGCTGCTACACTTGTTAGTCAAAACTGTTACAAAACGCACCGTAGCGTACAGACTACCATCTTTGAAATTCTAGTTATCAACTCATGGGCTAGTACACATAGTAAACTACGAAACATGGACACAATGTTTCTCCCTATTAACATTTAATCATTTAACCGAAGGCTTACAGTAGTTCATGACACATTAACCTTAAATAAAAGTCAACCAACACATGATGCAGACGTGCGTATTATTGGCACATCTGTGAAATCCCGAGCACTCAACTACAGTGCGGTGGTGGGTGTTGGGGGGGGGCTGTAGCTGCTCATCCCAGCCAAATCTCTGCTGTTACAGTACAATACATCTGAACAGATCAGCCAAGTAATTCAGCGTGTCGAACAATCTCTAAATCGTGCAACAGATCCTCGTCATCCCTAACGCATCCAAACTCGAGACGACAAATATAAAAGTGAAGTGTCTTCTTTTCAGTGCAGCCAAACACAAAGAAGATGAGAATAATTAATGTCAACGCAGAACTTCAAGTATATTCCAAACGCAGCTCCTTTGTCTAACCACTACATCAGAGTCTAAAGGGACTAAAATCTAGGCATGCAAGCACTACTAATGTGCAGCCACGTTTCTCTCTCTGTTACAAACTGCAAAGTGCATATTAGGAACTGGTGTGCGCTCTCTGAGAGGTTTGGCTCTTGATGCTGTGGCATTAAAGTCGTCTCATTCTCTAAAGAGGCAAACAGGCTCGGCTTTACTACACTGACATTCTAACCGTTGTGTTGCTCAATAGTGCTGCACTTAATAATATCACACAGGGAAAACATGAAGCGTTAGCATTCAAAAGGCGACCCGTTTTCGGGTCCTCCGGGCACCACATCTGGACTGCAAAAAACCTCCAAAAGCAAGAACATAAAGTGACCGTTGTTAACATAAAGCCTCTCTTATAAGTTACGAAATAAATAACATTTCAACATTTCAGAAAATGGAAACAAAATAACTGATTATAGTCGGCAAAAATAAGTTTTGTACATCCACTTTTTTTAATTTAAATGATGGATAGCTTTGTTAGTCCATGTGCATTATGCATCAGCATTCACTGCAGTCATGGAAAAACCTTAGAAAATAAATAAGTACATAAATAAATAATCCTTGCATCGTTTTAGTGTTTGTTATTCTTTTCTTTTACAGTACCATGACTTGTAACTGTACAGTGAGTATAATACAGCAGTTACAATGAGAAACGCGGGGCAAGCCCATCGCCTGGCATTCGAGGGGCTAGAGGGAGGGGACCGAGGGTAATGGTGGTCTGCTGAGCAGAGTGAGCAGCTCCCTTTAGCGATCCCAAATCATCCAGCCTTGCTTTGTTGATCTTCCACAAGGAGACTGGGCCAAAACCAGGCCCCAACCTGGGGTCCAGAGCAGCACCAAATTCAGATCTATACCAGGACACCTAAGATCTGGGTTTGGCTAAAAAAGTCAAGGGAGGCGAGGTTGGGGAGGAGAGGGGAGGTCAAAAGGCCAGGGTTGCCACGGTGACCTCAGAAGTGGCCCATCCTGGCGGCAAAAAGGTTACGGGAGCGTGGCACGGCTGAGGAGATGCTGCCAAAGCTGGACGAAGGCCACTTCATGATGAACTGGGAGGTCACTGGCAGCAGATACCTGGACAGACGGACAAGAGCGAGGGACGGAGGGATTAGGAGAGAGGATGAACATAATGAGAGGATTAGTCATGCAAAGGTCGCAATTTAGAGGTCGGGGCGCCTGAGTAGGCACTGAGACAGCATATAGCCAACTTTTCATTAATGGTTCTACCACTTATGACCATCTCCATTTGCACAATTCAACTTTAATATTTGCTTGGAAGTTTGAAGATTAAAAAAAAGAAAAGGAAAGAAAAGGAAAGGAAAGAAAAGGGAAAAGAGCCGAAAAAATGAAAAACTGCAGACTTGTGAGATCCGTATGAACTGCAGCACTTGTTAAAACAGCTACGTTATTTTTTTTAGAAAATTCCAGAAGAAAGTAAAAAGCGCCAGTTGTACATATCACCACGGACCAAGATGGCATCTTCAGATGTTTGGTTTTGTTTGTCCAAAAAGCCCCAAATAGTCTTTTTTAAATCACATTTAACCAAAACAAACAAATAAAAAAATCTTCACATTGAAAAAGATGAAAATAATAAACATTTGGCTTTCTTCTCTTTGCTTGGCGATTCTTGCATTTATCAAAATAATGATTTATGTTCTAATCTTTTAATCTTTTCAGCTCCAGTTTTGTGTAATGTACCAAATCTAAAGTATCATACACACAGAGCTCTTAGCTGCGGTCCTGTTTAATTAGGTTATGTGCAGTAATTATGCATCTGCTCGTACAGTAATAAATCATGGACCTCATACCGACTGTCTTTTCTCTCAGTACAACTGTTTTTTGGGGGTTTTCAGCTTTGATCCTTACATTATTTGGTATCATGAACATAAAATCCTCACCTATCATTCCGAGGCACAGACGTCAGTACCTTTCTAAGACTTTTCTATGACACCTTCCACCGAGACAGAGCAGTGAGGCAGCTCCTGCTAACAGCGTTCCAGTACCTGAGAATGAGACCAGTGTCAGGTTGAGTCAAGGCGAGGGCTGAACCCCGCTTCCATCTTCCTTAGTTAAGGGAAATGAGTCAGGTATGGTTGTCAGAGAAATGTCAGATGAGATGATCGGGATCCTGGACAAGGTTAACTGAAGGTTATGCAAATGTTAGGGTAGCGTTCAGAAGACATGAGACGGGATGCTTGGATTCTTCTAGACTGATCGCTTAGAACAAGATTTACATTTATGGGCTTTCCCAGCACACATTCATATTGTGAGATGAGACATTATGCGATCTTATTGCTATATCCGTGGCAAAAATCCTAAGCTAATAATAAAAATACATCTAATATTCGTTTAGTTAAATGAGTACAATGGTCAAAGGGAACGGTCCCCATGGAAGCTCTTAAGATGTGACAATCTAATCAAAAGGGAGCCACTGGCGCTGAGGATTACAGAGCGAAGAAATAATATCTCCTTTTAAGCCAGAGCAGCGATAGCACACTTTTTCTCTGACAGCCCTCGTTTCTTGTGAAATAGCTCTTGGACAAATTAGCTGAGCAGCTTCTTCTGAAGTCGACCGGAAAAGGGGAGGAAAAAAAAAAGCATGTCGCTAAGGGCATCTGTTTCAACACAGCCCCAGACCCAGGAGAGTTAGGAGGGATTCAAATTAACTTGATTTACTCCAATGAGAGTGTCCTTGAAACGGCTTCAAGTGGGCCGCAGGTATCCCTCCAGCACATCATCTTCATCTGTGACTGGACTCGGCTGAACAATGGCTCAGTCCGACACTTCATCTCGAAGTTCTCCACTTAAACCCCAGAGAGGTTTGCAGGATACGCTCTGCTCTCGGCCTTTCACATACGTTCCCAGCAGGTAGCTCAAAGTGCGCTCTTAAAAGAGCCGATTTTATAGCACGGTGTTGGGTGCCACCCTTTGGATTAACTCCTGCTTTACTTATGTTTCTCCTCTCTGTGCTCGACACCTTAAAACATGTAAAGATTCACCCTACATCCACCGGGAATTCTGTAGCTTTGCAGTGTCACGCTTCAGTTCGTTTCCAAAGTTTTTGCTGTAAACTCCAAGAAAAGACACGAGGGAGGAAAAAAAGATAAGAAAATTGAATACTGAACATTCATTAGGGGCCAAGTGTGTGTTCTCTGAGATCCTCGGCTAGTCACTTTGAGAATATTCAGCTCATAAAAAGAATCACTGTGGTGATACTGGCAAGGGGTGAGATGGGGTGAGATGAGGGGGGGATCTTCTCATGTCCAAATGGCTGTCATCTCTGCAGGCTGCATTTAATTGGACCCTCGTTCAGCTTCTTCCAGGTTTGTCCTCTGTTTGATTGTTAAGAAGGTCTTGGCAACAATGTGCATGCTTGAAAGCCAGTGGGTTGCGGCTCATTCATGCACTTGTGCTTTACTTCAATTCATCAGTTGACAGGCACACACTCTATGCACCAATCCATACATGCAATGCTACAATCTAGTGCAGTTCCTCCTGACAGGCCGATCTTAAGTCCTCCATCAAAATTCGACTGCCGCAGTGAAATGACAGAGGCCCCGACAAAACAAAACACCATGACTGAGGAAGGAGAAGGAGACTGCTGCGATAGCTGATGCAATCAGAAATAAGAGGTACTAAAGAGGCTTGAAGGTTATCTGCAGCCCTCATTCAGCTCCACACCCCAATTAACCCTAATTACTGCCACAGTTTTCAGACAAATGAAAGTTAATAGGATCTGAAACTTTTGTCATCATGGGAAAATTGTCTTTGGGTATTGACAGCAATTCCAAGCTTAACAAGAAAGTCATTAGTGGGGCTATTTGGCTACTTCTTCTCATCTGCCCACACAGGACGAAGGACTTGCCTATAACCCCGCCAGGCTGTTGACACACCTGATCGGGGCACTTCTCACGGGGAGGATGCTTGAACTCGAGCAGGCAGGTGTGGTCAACAATGGAGACCCCGTGGACCCGATCAACGCTGATGTGTGACAAAGGCTGGTGTATGTGTGTGCACGCACATGAGACAGTGGGTTGAATTTACAGTACAAAACTCATTTAAATGTTGCACAGCAAACTGTTTGAGGCCATCATAGCATCTATAAGATTTAAAAAGGAAAGCCCAATACAAATGGATCGTTCTATGAAAAACATGTCCTTAAAAGCCTTTGAGGAATAAGAAATATGAGTGTCAATAATGAATATGGTCTTATTGTACTGCAGTGTTGCAGTCTTTGACAACAGCAGGTGGATGAGTGTATTTCATTTTTCTAATTCAGGCCTGAAAAGTTCTGAGAGCTTCAGTTTATTATTGTAAAGTAATTAGTAACAATGTATTTATTAAAAGTCTCGATTAAAGCAGCCATTAACCACATTCTAATGTTTAGGTATAATGGTCATTACTTGTGTGATGCAAATATTCATTTAAGCAAAATCCACAATCTGTCTGCCATGCAAAGATGCAGTGTGTTTAGTCCAGCTGATGTCGCATCACCAAGAAAACAAAAGCAAGCAGCTTCCAAAGTTTAGCGTGAATTCCACTTTTTGTGGAAGATGTTGCTTTAAAAACAGATAAACCAAACAGTGACATATCCTCCAAATTTCCTGTGCAGCTGGATGGGAACAGAGCAAAGGAAAAGTAGTTGGAGGTTAGTGGAGTGCGAGTTACTGAAGAGGGACTGATGATCGTTGTGTAACAGTCACATGACATGTGCATGCACACCCACGCGCTCTCATACACACACAATTTACCCTCTCATAAAAAGCTTATGCATCAATGACAAAATAATCCTAATTGCTTCTCAGCTATCTGAAGTGGTGGTGGGTTGCAACTGTCCCCTGCATGCCTGATGGAGAGATGCGAGCCACTTGTGCCGTGAAACTGCAAGCCACGCCATGTGAAGCCGAGCCAATGTCTGCCTTCTTGTGACAAGAAGAGAGGGGTGCTTCGGGTTAATCATGGCACTGATGCGGTGCAGGTGAGACGCTCGGCTCCCGCCGAGGCCACTCGTACTGAAAATGCACTCGGGGTGAGATGCTCTTGATAAAAAGCACTGAGTGAAAGGCGCAGTTGTAAAGCATGTGGTTAAAAAAGGATGATGCGCTGCAAGCTGGCCGAATGGTTGCGGGGTTGACCAGCAGCGCTCCAAACAGTCTGAATACGCCTCTTTCCCTCTGAACACACTTTGTCACCGTTTTGCTCTATTTGAGCATTTAAAACACATCCTGTTCTTTTGCCGTATCAATTAATCTCAGCGTGGCTTATTTGTTAAATGCTAGTGAGGGACAGAAGAGGAGACCATGCTAGACTGTTGGTTGTGCAGCCAAAACAACCATCTCTGGGCAAGTGGGATCAAGCCTGTGTTACAGCTGTGAGGGTGGTGGAGGCAGCAGAAAGCAGTGAGTAGGGACAGTGCTGGAAGATGGTGGGGAAAGGGAGGGGGGCGGGGTTTAGCAGAACTAAACCAAGCAGAGACCTGCATCGAGGGGCGAAGAGACGGAGGAGGAGGAGGAAGCGGCAGCGACAGCAGCAGGAGTGGAGCCATGGGTAGAGGTTGGTCCAGCAGCAAATGGGAAGCTTTTTTTACACAGACATATATAGACACAAGAAATAGGGAGAGACACACCAACGCGTGCTTAAAGGATACCTACAGCGAGTATATGGACACACTGGGCTTGATGGAGCTATGAATTCTAGTTGTTAGTTATTTCATCGCGTTATCACATCTGAACAAACTGAGTTAAGAAAAAACATGAGCAGCATAGTCAAAACCTAAACCGGCTCTTCAACCATACACAAACCCTTAATACTTTTTTAACAGCTGAGGTTTTTATACAGTAGGTGCAAAGTGATAGCCTGTTAAAATATGTGCAAGAGTTATGAATCATGTAAAGTGAGGCCCCAGGAAATAAGGAGCTCTCTCTCGTAAGGTCATTTGCTGCACAGGCTCATCTGGGGTCTAATTGAATTAAGCAGGCCTCGAGGGGCCCCGGGCTAACCTGAGCGCTAATCTGTGGGCCATTATTTCCTGTTAACAGCACACTCCCTCTCTCCCACTGCCGACCCAGCTCCCTCCCTGTCTGCCAGCCCAAAGCATATGTGATTTAAAAGTTCACTCATTACAAACCCAAGCTGCTGTCTCCTGCGGGGATCAACCTTAAAAAACAGAATGAGGCTGATTTTTTTTTGCTTGTTTGTTTTTATCAGGGTCTCCTAATGAAGATGATGTCTTTAAGGCTCTGCGGAGGCGAGAGAGCAAATGTTTTCTGACAGAGGTATAATGATGATAGGGCTGGAAATTCTTTTTCTGTCTGTATCAGTGACTTTAATCAGTTTCAGTGGTTTTTGTCAGAGTTGTGAGTTTATTAATAGGTGCTTTAACAAGTTTCCAGCTACACCTAAATATTGGAGGAAGACACTGAAATAAGTGTCTTTGTTCAGAAGCCCAGTGGAGAGATGTGCAGAGCAAATAATGTCTAATTCCTTTAATTTGTTGCGATACCATTATGGCTAAACTGTTGCTGGTAATTAACTGTAATAATAATGAATTTGAGACCCATTTCTAAAGATGCCTCCTGGACCAATCCATTACCATTTTTTTAAACAGTTCAATTCAATTTTCTTTGCAGGAGTTAATCTCAACATTGTGCACGAGGATACCTATGACATTTGAACACCCTCAGATCTTATACAGTATGGAGGATGGATAATTAGCTCTCTGTGGCAGCGGGAAGCTAGAAGAATCTTTCAAAAATACGGCTGAAATGCTCGGATGTCCATCTCACCTGGTGTCATCCCACTCCGGGCTGAGTCCGGTCAAAGAACCGCGAGACTCTGAGACAAACTTGTAGACGACCAACAGGCAGTCTCGGCACAGCTGGACCAGCCTGCGACAGCACTGCAGCTCCTGGGGTGACACCACCTCACTGCTCTTGCTGAAGATGGTCTCCCAAGATGAACTGCAGAGCAGAGAGAAGTAGTTTAACACACACACACATATATATATTTAAATTCTTCTTTTTCGCTTTAACTCATCGTTATGAAGTCAATGTTGCTTGCACAATGTAATGACAGCGTTGTTGTTAAATTAGTTCCCTATAAGTCTTTGTCGAGCCGATTCGGTCTCCCTCCAGGCACAAAATTACCAGCTGGATGTCAATGGCATCTAAAAAGTATCATTTTAATGTACAGTGTCTCGTGTACGCATGATAACCACATACAAACACGCAGCCTTGCCCTCTCCATGCGTACGTACACAGCGCAGACATACAGGAAGACAGACACACTGAGGGGGATAAAACAAATCCTGGTACAGTTAACCCCCTTTACAACCCCGGACATACCCCTGACTGTGAGAGAGCCTCAACAACTGAGGAACACAACCCCGGGGGGTACTTTTGATGTCTACCCCGTTTCACTTCTTGGGAGGTGGGGGTGGCTCCTCTGAAAGGGTTCAAAACAGTGTGCGTTTCCATTCTCTTCCTCAAAGTCGTTTTCAAAGCCTGTTGAATTCATCAGCAACAATAGCTGCGAGGCTGTTTGATTGTTGTTAAGTCCCTCAGATAAAATATCAAACAACAGACCGAGAGGAGGTTGCGGGGGGAGCGCTTCCCCTTGGATTTGGCGTGTGCTATCCGAGGTGCGCCGCTTCACTGTCTCCATGTGATATCAGGGCCCCCTGTTGGGTTCATCCGTGTTGGGGCCGTGGCCCGCTGTAGGGAGGGGCCAGACGATAGGCTAGCAAGCTAGCTGGATGATCCTGGGCAGGCTGTGATCAGACAAAAGCTGGACGGGGTGCAGCATGATGGGGGTGGCTGAGGCTAGGGTTGGCTAATCCTCATGAGCCACATGAGCCAATAGCCCTTCTGCCCAATCTCTCTGCTCTCTTTTTACCGTCTCTTTCTCACTCGGTCGCTCCTCCACTTTTTCTCCAGCCACACTTCCATAAAACGGGAGCTTTCACCAGGGAGCAGCGCTTTTTGAAGGAATTCAACATGTTTCAACCACAGGGAACCAGGTCTAAATTAAGTTCTGGGGTAATTAGTTTAGCCCCCTAAAAGCCCTGGGAAGGTAGTATTTTCTGAAAGTTCAGGTCCTCTGGGGTTGGAGCTTGAAGCGATAAAAAATGTTTGATTGGTCGAGCACTCGGAGCGTTTTAGCCGGCCTGAGACTGACTGTGCGATCACACAGTAAAAATAAAAAAAATAAAATGTTTGCTTACTTTCAGAAATACAGCAGGAATTATCGGTTACTGTCTGTAAACGCCACGTTCAGACTGGGACAGACGGATGAGAAAAAGCGAGAGCAGAAGTGGTCAGTCGAGTGAATGAATAGAGGCTGTGTGTCCAGAATCATTACTACATATTATTTAGTACACCAGGCAGAGTTTCAGTGGATCCCCGTATACAGTAGTTTGTAAGGAAAGCTGCAATCAGTAGTGGAAGTTAAAATTCGATTTTAAACTGAAGGAGGGAGCAGAGTTATTGACTGTGGCAACATTTTAACGCACAAACAAACACACTCAGCCCTCCACACCTCTGCACCACGCTGCGGGGAAGATTTTGTGTGAATGGTCGGTGGACTAATTTGCATCATCTTCAGGGCTCTTTAAGACCTGAAACGTGGACAGCCATCGGTCAAATTCCTGCAAACAAAAGTTTGGAGTTGTCCAGCTGCTGTCTTTCTTCTCTCACTGCGTATCAACCCCTTAATCTCCATCACCTTCTCACTCTCCTCCCCAGTCTCCCTTAATTGAGAAGGGACAAATGGAGAACTTAGAGCAGCGACTTAGGTTACATCCTCTGAGCCCACTGCATCAAGAGAAAAGTCGCTGCTGAACAAGTGAACTGTAAGGAATATGGAAGGAAGGAGATGTGAGGAAGTCACACCTTTATCCCAGAAGAGACAAAGATACTGGCAGCCACCAGCGTTACCCCTCAGCCTCCTAGTAGATGCACCTATGGAATAAACGTAGTAGGTGACTTCCTTCCTAAATGATTGCACTTGGAAAATGTTCAGCAGGTCGAGATCACTGAGATTCAAACAGATGAAAATTCAGTAACACTTGATAATATAACCCACGACTAAGGGCATAATTCCTCTGTTATTAATGGAATTTCAATGTATTTTATTTGAAATTACAGCATAATTATAGTTACGAATACTTAAATGTAGGCACACTAGAATAAGGGGGTAACAAGTCAGGCTTTTACAGGAAACAAAATAATTGCACTGCAAGTAAAGTGTCTGACATGTCTCGTGGAATAAAAATGTATTTTCCCACTGTAGGTAAGCGTGTCTACTTTTTGCGTGTTTAAGCAAGTGGAAACTGGACGGTGCGTCTTCCTGACATGATCAAGTGAGCTGTGACCGCAGTGATTCATCTTGTGAGGATTCATCTTCTGTCGCTTCAAGAAGCGTAGAAATAAATAAATAAAGGCACAATAAAACTTCAGAGTATCAGATAACAACCTAAAGTGAAGGAACTCAGAGGCCTTCATTCACCTTCCCCTGCTTCTGTCCCTCCCCTCGCTTTCTTCTTGCTCTCACCAGTGAAAAAGCCTTGATTAACAGCCCAGATTTGTGACCTGAATCTGCACCCTGTCTACAAAGACTAACATGTTTCTTTCATGCCCAAAAGCTTTCAGGAAAGTGCAGTTAGGTCTGGTTGGTCTGTCACTCATTCTCTGTCATTCAGCTGCCATTTCTTCCGCAGTCATACTGAAAGAAAATGGCAAATTGTCCCTGCTGTCAGTGAAACTGATATATTGATGAAAAATGGGCTTAAGGACATGAAGGAAATTGTGTAGTGCAAGAACCTCTAGTTATGGAGATGGAAGAGTGACATTATGCAATGAATAAAGTAAGTGTAATTGGCCTGCAGCGTAATCACTTGTTTGTGTTGTTTCTGAAGAATTAGACTCCCCGAACATTTCCATTCATTCATTCTTTTTGATAACACGGGCAATTTTTCAAAGTCTCTTTTTTAAGTCCTGATTTAAGTAATTGCTTACCGTCTACGTTGATGTTACATTATAGGTACGAGGCTGGTTTCATTCAGAGGTGCGTAGATTCGTTTTTACTGATCATTTTTTCCGCATGACCCCGGAGCACGCTCAGCTGAAAGAGCCATTTTAGCATCAGTGGAAATAATATCAGCAACAATTGTCTGTTTATCTCCGTTGCAGCACCGCTCTGTGTGCGTCTGCAATAAAACCTGCTTGTTGGATCCATGCACACAACTGACGTTTGACTTTGATATTTGGTGTGTATGCAGCCTTCAAGAGGTTGATCTTTTTAGTGCCCATTTAGAGAGAAATTACGCAGTGGATGGATGTCAGTAAATATAGATTTTCAACCTGAATTTTATTTCAATAAAAGATGTGTGATTTTAGTGATTCTGTGCAGAGATTTCTTCATCAATTAATTACTTCTTTTCTTTTTTGCTTCTGCAACTTATCTTCAAGTTGTTTCTGTCCATCCAGTCTCTTTCTAGGAGGTTTTCTACCTGGAAATATAAAATGGCACCAGGGTGGATGAGCTAGCTCGCTTCCAATAAGTTTGGGTGAAATGTAAAAATTTTCCAATTGACAATCGTCAGTCCAATAACCGACAACAGGCGATACATTTGCACATGCACAGACTTTTTGATGGACGGAGCAATGCAATCATGCACGGACTGATTTGCACGTTTAGAACACAGAAGAAGTCCAAACATGGACGAACGAATTGCCCAATTACAGACTGGAGGCGAAGGCGCAGATAGAAACGGACTGTTAGCTCAGCGAGGAGGTCGTAGACGGAGAAGACGATCCGCTGGTCTGGACAATGCATCGCCCAGTGATGTCACGGAAATATCCTTGTATACCAGCCACAAGCACACCTCCAGGACGCATGTTCAACACCGCCGGCAATATTGTTAACCACCTCCGCAAACATTGCAGTAAACAGGAAACATGCTTGTTTTCCTGTCAAAGAATTTAAGTTTTGTTTGCAGGGAGTGAAGCTACTTTTTGGATTATTCCTTTATTTATTTATTTGAGACTTAACGTTACATCGCAGCTGGAAGAGACGATTTTTAACTTGTTGTTTGGTCGAGTGTGTCAGACAGATAAACACTGGATCGGCCTGTAAACAGGGTACAGCAGAAAAAAGAAGCCAGTTTGTCTTTGTTTCCCTCCCCACCATTGTGTGTTTTGTTATTTAAATAAAACGCTTTTTTCTGAAAAGCGTTTTATTTCAGAAAAAAGCGTTTTTTCGCAGAGTAAAAATAGGACAGCAGCCTCCGACAAACACTACAGACTGATCGCATTGAATTTCTTTGCTGGCTGGGATCCACTGTAAGCAGTTGCGTTGACAAACTGGTTGCCCAGAGGTTCAGTGTGCAGAAACCTCAAACTCAGTCTTTAGAAGCACAGGTCACCTGGTGTGAGGCAGCCACAAGCTTTGCAATTAATTTCCATTTAATTTATAAACACAGAAGATTATTGTGACCAGCTGGAGTCAAAGAGCGAAACTCCATGAAATAATGAAACATTTATGGCAGAACGTTTACTGTAATTTGCACAAAGTTTAACACCGTAAAGCATTTCTTATTTTGCACTCAAGATGCGAGTGATAGTTGCCGCGTTGAGTGTTTATTCCTTTGGAAGGAGAGGGAAGGAGTCCGTAATTCACACAGCTGGATGTCTCAAAGCTGTGAGCAAAAAATCCCCAAACTTTGGCTCTGTCGTTTCGCTTTTTTACTCAGGCTTTCGAGCCCGGAGCATTTCCAGAATATTTTAAATGGAGCGGCGAGAATGCAGCAGGGGAGCCACAGGAAATCAGAATATTCAGTCAGAAATATAATAAGTGTGAAAAACTGGTGTAGCTCTAAATCCTGTTGCAGATTTACTATGTGAAAAGTGAAGCTGCACAAGAATGTTAACATGTTGTTGTTTGCAAAGTGAAAAAACAGTGATTTAGGTAAGAAGCCGTGTCTGTCTGTTTTGCAATAGGTGTATCACAGTTAATTGTGGCATTATCGCAAACACATTACACAGAAATGCCAACTTGACTTTAATCAAACAGCTCAAAGCATCAAAGTCGGTTTGATGACAGCGACTGACTGCGACTGGTCCCAGAACTGCTCCCATCTTTGAAGCAATTTCAGAGACCAGTTGACTGCACACAGTTGCAACAACTGTGGCCGCACAGCTGTGATTTAGGGTGACTGTGGCCGAACCCAGTCCATCACCTGCCTCCGATTGGACCTACCCGGTGTTGGAGAAGCAGTTCCACATGCCCTGGCCGTGGCTCCACAGCAGCCTGTTGAAGACGCGATTAAAAAGCCGGTAGAGGTGAAGGCTCTCCACGTCCGGCTCCTTCCAGATCCGCTGCAGCACTGAGCGCACATTGGTACGTACAATGTCCAGCACCTGAGTGATGGAGAGAGTGAGCGGGAGTTGGGGATGAAAAGGACAGAGAGGCTCAGGCTTGAATGGGAACATGAGGGAAAAGTAATGCTACACCTGTCATTTCTTTTCTCCTTCGTTTTTTAATCTCGCCTTAAAATCAGCAATGACGGAGGCCAACACAGAGAGCAAACTTGCAATCGCATATATACACATAATGTGCATAAAGAAAGATAAAAATGATTTGAGCGCGTTTATCTCCGGATTCAGGCCTGTGGACTCGTGCAAGACTGCATGCAGAGACATGCAGCCTATTTCTCATTTGTGTGCTTTTAAGGCTCTTCTACAGGCAGGACACAAAGTGCCGGGGCAGACAGTGGAGAGCACGGCAGAGGACTAATTGCTGCACCAACGTCAGTCTTGGAGATAAGGTGTCAGAAGTTCCCGGGCGGTCTAAGGACACCTGCGCCAGCCTTCCGTCATCCCTTCTTCGTTTTCCCATCCCTCCCCACCTCGCTGACTTCTCTTCCTTCCTTTTCTTTCTCTTTTCACCCCGCTCAGAGTGCAGCACTGTGGCTCTTTTGACTTTGATTCCTCGCTCCTCATTACTGAAGTGCCCATCGGACGGTGTGTGTGTGCATGTGTGTTTGGGATGCGAAGAGGCAGATTTCCCAACAGCAATATGAGGCGAGTGAGACATGCATACACACTCAGCCAAACTGATAGATGAGTAAACACACACAGATATGTTTTGGTATGGTAATCAGATAGCAGAGCGGTGGGCGCTATGTTCCTGACCTCTGCCTGCTGCTCATTAGGCTGCTCCACTCCAAATAAAACATCAGCTCGCACCACCGCAGCCCACAACACGGCCAAGCGCAGTTGTGCAGAAAGCACTGGCTGAGAGATCACATCATTACTGACACGCCTACTGGATGCCATTACATGTCTTGTCCCCTCTTGTGTTTTGTTTACATCCTATTTGGTGTGTCTGCCTCTCACTGTCTGACATGGTAATGATCTTCATGCTCGTCTTATTTTTTTCTCTCGCTCTCTGAAGTTTGATTTCGAGGTTATTTTTCGTGCTTTAAAAGTTGTACAAAAGCTTTCAGAGAAACAGGTAGGAGAGGTGACATCTTTGTCACATTCGCCGGTTTTAACAACGTCCATTCTGTACAAGGTGACAGCGCAGACCCGGCGCCGGCAAGGGCAGGCAATTTATGCAGGTGGCAAAAGAAAAACGGGGATCTTTTTGTTTTACAGTTCCAGGATTAACATGTCCAAGAATGACGCCTCTGACAACAGTGTGTGAGGTACTGATTAGTATTTTGACGAGTATTTTTAAAAAGTTCTAATAACTAGACAAAGATCAGGTTTTGGGACGTTGCTCTCTGGAATTCAAAAGTCCACATTTCCGTCTGTCTTTGCAGATGGAAAAAAAAGCTACAACTTTACTTTTTATAACCTCTTTTTTGCAACCGTCTCTTGTTGTTTGCTGGGATTGCCTTCTTGTCTGCTCCCATAAGCAGTGATACTCAGTTGGCCCTAAATCCACCAGAAAGTGACAATTTGAAACAAAACAACGGGAGCGGATACAGACCTGGAGCCAAACTGTTCTATGAATGACGAGTCAGGTGACCTCGCTCAGATCTCCTGAAATGTGGACGTCTGCACAGATTAAGAGGTTTGGTGTAAAAAAGCCCATTTGCGACTTTTTCGTATATGTATTTCTGGGAGTTCCTTTCTCAAGGTGCAAAATACGTAAGCGCACAAACTGATTTAGTAACCTTTACTTCTACTGGTAGTTGCACCTATTTTTATCTTTTTTTACTGACACGAACAAACTGGGCCTGGCTTTAGGAAACAGCGCAACCTTTGCTTGCTCTCACATGCCATTTCACATCTGGCTCTAACACTCACCTTCCGCTGTTTGGTTGAGTCCAGCTTCACCAGCCAGTAGGAGGCGACCTTTGGTTTATGATATTTCCAGTTATCCAGAATCTGTGGAAGAAAAGTAGGAGTTAACAACTGAAAGGTAACCTTAAAACCTGCTACAGATTACCTGCAGAGAAGTGCAATTATTAATAACAGCCTCTGCATCGTTCCAACAAAAAACAAACCAAAACAGACTACATTGCTACTGCTGTCTCCCAGTAGCAGTCCATCATACCTCGGGGTTATTACCGTGTGTTAAAGGGCAGTTACTGTGCTGTGCAGTTCAGTCACAATAAGAAAGCATACGAGGCCAGGAATACACCTCCAGGGGGAAACAGATGCACCTTTTTGACTCCAGGGCAGGCGGGTCTTGGTCAAACTTATTCTGTAGAGATTCCCTGTCCTCATTAAGATACTATACAACAACTTATCACTGCCAAGTTAAAGAGTGCAGTGCCAGAGAACAGTTAAACCTG
This sequence comes from Pundamilia nyererei, assembly GCF_000239375.1. Lineage (NCBI taxonomy): Eukaryota > Metazoa > Chordata > Actinopteri > Cichliformes > Cichlidae > Pundamilia > Pundamilia nyererei. The sequence goes on from NW_005187462.1 coordinate 1,099,153, forward strand.
CACTTTTACAGTACTTTAAAACTGAGAGAGTATCTCAGAAAAGCTGTAAATAAGAAAAATGCACATAAAATATATCATTTAAATGTAGCACAAAAGAGTTATAATGATAATAGATTTTTTACAGGTTATGACCCTGTGAGTCAAAAACCCTGGATGTGTTGTTATGCTCAAAAGCTGTCCTGGATATTGCAATGCACAAGCTCCCACTGCCAGCATTACTGTGTGACTAAAGGCACTGTTATTGTTGTCATGTTGACACAGTCTACATCTCCCCACTGGTGCACATACCTCACACGTATCGTGCTAGATCCCCTGCAAACACTGCTCCCATCGGGAAGCTGCAGCGCAAACTTTATGTGTACACACACACTCACACACACTCACACGCTCAGAGTTGGGTTTCCATCATTTCAGAGGACGTTGACTTTCCTTTACATTTACCCCGTCTGTTACCTCTTGCCCGCCCCTGTCACCCTAACATTAAACCAAGTCTGCAGTTAAACTTGGACAATTTGCATTTTTATCCCCAAAAGAGAGACGAGTCCCCACAGTGTGACAGTATAAACATCTATTGCCCCCCACCCCCTACACGAGTAACACATGTACACACTGTACACAGACAAACCAATGCAGCAAATAATTTGTTCACATTCTAGAAAGTTGCTTGTTTACTTGTTTAGTTTTCTCTCTCAGTAAGAACCCAACAAACAAGGTGAGAAATTGGTTACCGCAGCACATCTAACGCTTCTTACGTTTTGGGTCTTTTTTTGTCTGGTAAGCTGCGCGCTCATTTGTCACAATGTGTTTTGTACAGGCACAAATTACCCTCAATTTCATCTTTTTATTGGTTCCAACGCCGGCAAAAGAGACGGTTCTGAATGAAAGATAAAGGAGCCAATTACACGGATACAAACACATCATTAGCCCAATTAGACCCAAGTTTAAATCACGGAAAGCAAAAAACGCCAAAGATTGTTTTCATGCCAAGTGAACACTCGTTTTCTCCTGAGGCAAAGAGTCAACAGTACAGGTGCAGCTGTTCGTCTGCGTTTCCACGGCGCTCTCATTAGGGTTCGTTAACAGTACAGGTGTGGCGGTAATTGTCTCCCACAACCCTGACACACCCAGATGTTACCCACACAGACACACACGCACACATTTTGCTTTAAGGTGTTTGTGTGAGGCCACTAATAAGGTGCTGGTGGCTCGCCCTAACAACAAAAAGAATGCTGTTAATTTTTCAAGAATTGTCACTTGTTTGTCCATTTTTACATGACTTACCTCAACATAATGAGCATTGAACTTTTGACATCTAATAAAGTGCCTGTCTGACCTCTCACATGATGGCCCAATTTTTTATTTATTTTTTAACGTAGGCCTTGCTTGGATCCAGACCAACACTACATTTGCTTCTGTCATTGCTACTTTATTGCATTTTAAGAATGTGGTTACTTTGATATATTTGTAAGTTTTATCCTCGAGCTTTGCATGGTTTGCATTTTGTTACCTGGCTTGTGTAACTCTGTTTGAGAAACTATTATTATTGTTACTATCATTTGGAAAATGTGTGTATTAATCTCAATCTTTAGCTACCTGCACACAGATGCTGATTGTTTTAACAGATATTTAAAGAAAACAAAGTATCCTTCATTGACCACTATTTTAAGTTCCTAACTCCTAGGTTTAGCTTTATGAGCCAATTTCTTTACATAAATTTGAGTAATAATTTGTAGCACAATCACACCTGTGAAAACACGAACACACCGGGATGTCCAGGCCTGACCAGAAGCAGAGGAGGAACTGATTGATACAAAGGGGCAGTGGGGAATAGCGCGGGGCGGTAAACTGTTCGACAGGTTGCTGCTGGGGTCGTTTGAAAGACAATGGGAACCGAGCCAGAGCAGACAGGCTATTGTGAGGGAAGTGAGGAGGTCACTTTTAGTTAGGCTGCACAGTGACCGCACCTGGTCACAGAGGGGCTCTGGGAATACCGCGAGTCTGGACTCCCGCTCGACACTACTCCGTGTTGTCTTCCACTTTATTTTTCTTACACGCAAAAATAACCTTTTGATTATTTTGTGAATTATTTTCACATTTTGCACAATGGTGATCCTTGACTCACCTCGTCCAGCACACCCTCGGCCTCCTCTTCAGTTTTACCCGGAAACCTAATCCTCATGGCGGTGAGCACTGCCAGGGTCTGACGCACCAGCTCTGCCTCCTGCTCTTTACTCCTCAGATTTATCAACGGATCGCCCTGCACACACGTAAAGGCAAAGCATTAAAACTCGACAAAAAAAACAGCTTTTAATTAATAATATTGTGTAATCGGATGTGTTTATTAGGCCTAAAAAAATCGGGGCCATTACCAGATTATTTCTGTTATAATTACTCGTTACTTAATGGTATTATGTTCTTGAACGTGACGAGAAAATTCTATTTTTGTTTTATTATCACATTTTGAGTTCTTCGGAGTTGCACTTGAATATATTACGTTTTTAGCATTTATACATAATGACTAATGTATTTATACTGCTCACATTTTATATATGTGTTATAAATATATTATCAGTTATTATTTATTTCTATTTATCACAGTAAATTTAGCTTGAGATTTAGTTTCACCAATAAATTTTGCTCCCGCCTGAGTTTCCGTAACGTTCAAAATAAGCTCAGTGAAATACAGCTCATTATGCTACAGCAGCGTATTCACTGCTAAACCTATATTTAGTTTCCTGTGCAGTTGAAGCTCGAGTGTGCAAGATGGCGAAAAACTGGGTGAAATTAGTGGATCTCATGTCATTTCGTATTCACGTGGAAGCACATTATGTGTTGTGGTGCTTGCTATGGTCTCTTTCAGGATGAAGGCTTTCCACTTTGTTCTGCTCTCAATGCCAAAACTCATTCGGCTCTATTTTATTTGATTCCACTGCATCCAAAGGTTACCAGGGCACTTTAAAAAAGGAAGGGGAATGGAGGAGACAGGTGGAAAGCAACAGATGGCAACATAATAGAAGGTTATTGTTGTGGGCTCCAGCGGGCCTATACAGTATTGACCGGACTGTTTAAACGATACTAAGCGGGTCTGGGTACAATATGTCAGAAAGGGTGAAAAGGGTAACGATATGATGGAATACGCACCTCCGTCTTTAGTGATAAAGCTGTCGAGTAATTCTCGATTGTTTATTTTAATCCTAGCTGGAGCATTTTAGAACATTTCTTGTGACTGACAACTCGCGACATATTCAGAAGTCTAACCCTACTTTGTGTGCGTGCGTTGAGTATCTTACTATATTGGAGTGGATGGTCCCCAGGCTGTTGCTGTGAGGCACCCGGTGAGCGGAGCCGCTGCGGCTCAGCGAATGCGAGCGGAGCGTGGCGGAGCTCGGCCTGACGAGGGGTGTGGCCACGGGAACCGTAGGGGAAGGCCTGGTGGACAACGCCCGCACTTCATTTGGCGACGACAGGGAGGCGATGGAACGAGGGCACGAGATGGAGCGCCGGATTGGCCCAGAAAGCGACGGTGACGCGGACGGGGCAGTGCTCGTTTTGAGCGACTTGATTGGAGGTTTCCAGTGCATGCGGCCTGTAGAGAAACAGAAGAGACGGAAAGAGTAGTGGGGGAGGAGCTCACTGACTCGCTGTCACACTTCGGTTTCTTCTCTTCAGCCTGTCTCAGTGCCTCCGTCACTGTCAGCCTCTCTCCTCTGGTTTCTATCTGTCTCCGGGTGGCTTTGGAGATGAAGTGTGGCATTAAAACTCCCACAGCTGCACTCTGGCACACTGGCCCAGTGATCCACTGTGTGTGTTATTAACAACCGCAGCATGTGTAGCCAAAACCAGAAACTAAACATTAGTCCTGTCTGGTTTGGGGATGGATTAAAGAGCATGCCTCTGTCTGTCTCACACACACACACACACACACACACACTGTCTATCACACACACACACACACACACACACACACACACACACACACTCACACACACATTAGAGATGAACACATGTACACAGATGGAAAATGAAGTAGAAAACCCACAGTGACACTTTCTATCACCCTTGAAACTCTTCCAGTTTGTCCACTAGCCAGTGTATTAGTGTGTGCTTTCTGCTGGTGCACTGTGTGTGTGTCTGACACCAAGTGTGCACACAAGTATGGGTGTGTTTGCGTGTGTCCATGTCGCCGCTAACCCTTCTGAGGATCGGCCATTGCCAAATGAGAGCATTATGTGGCTTAGCCGAAGCAGTCCTTTGGTGGCTTGGTATGGAGTAGGGCTTGGCAAGGTTGCCGTCTCTCTCTGCACACACACACACACACACACACACACACACATCCGTAGACGCTTTGTCCAAAAGTTGGGCTTTTTCATGGCTTTGTCCTTTACTTTGTAACAACTAGAATGAGCTCATGCAAGGGTCCTCTTTTTTTCTGGACTGGCAACCCATAATGCAACCAGGGATTTTTTTTTCTTTCCTTCCAAGGTCGCCACATAGGCTGCAGTGAAAGCTGCTCCCTTTCTCACTTCTGAGGGCTGAAAGTGAGTTGATGTATGCGACTTATGTGAAATTGAGGGAATGCTTGAGACTTATCACTCGAACTATAAAATAGACTATTTCAGCATTAAACTCAAGGTGTTTTCAAGGTGCACAACAAAGTCCTTTTTCTCTTTCTATAAAAATTCCTCCTTCTCTTCATCTCTGCCTCTGCTTTCACCTTCTATTCACTGGTCAGGACACTTTTCTTCCCTCAAGTGCTTTTCAGCGCTGCAGCATTTGTGTATGTGTAGGTCCACGATTGTGAGACGTCTTTAGTGTGAGCAGCTCGGCAACAAAGATCCACGTTCGTCAAGTCACAGGCCACGGTCACTCTGCTTAGGCTTTAATTAGACGACGAGAAGGCTGATGAACACCTGTTCGCAGCACTTGCCAACTCAAACCACCAAACCTGACCTGCTTTGTTATTGAAGAGCGTGCACCACAGATGCTAATCAAATCAGCAGTTCTCGGCATTTGTGTGTGTCCGTGTAACTGGAAATGGGAATTTGCAAGTCTAAACGTGCTTTTTCACATGTTGATAAATTTGAAAGATACACCAGTGGGTGCACTGCGAAGCAAGTTCAACCTAACCAGGCTTTCCTTGGGTCAGCTGGCTTCACAAAACCTAAAATCACCCCAATCCGAGAAATCATGAGAGGAATGGATGTTAGAGCAGAACATAAAAATACAACACTGTTGCTGCAAATAAGATTAGAGAGTAAAGCTGCAGAAATTCACTTCTTTTGAAATCGCGATCATCACAGGAGCACCAAGAGCGGTAAAATAAATATACCAACTTGAGTTAATATATTTATTTTAGAGCTCTCGATGCATTCCTAATGCGACAGCTGCACATTAGAGCCCTGCAACTTTAAAGTGCATCCATTTAAACATTAAAGCTTACTCGCTTTGTTTAGCTCTGACACTCTCCTGTGGCCTAATAAAGAAGACGCTAAAATCACTTTAGTGAAATCCATTTCACTGATTGTACAGATAAAAAACCTACCAATGTATCTGATCAAAGATACATTAGCAGGCTTCGTAGGTTCTTTCCTAATCAGTGCTCTATTAGTTGTTATCGGGACACTATGAAAGAGCCAAGCATAAAAACATTCATGCATTATGCAAACATTTCTGTGACTGAATGAATGTACAGGACAGTATAACCAATGTAAAGCACAGTTTTCTCACTGCACAGTTTCAACTGGTGGTGCTACGGCTCAACAGGTTGCATATATAATAAAAAACATATTCATATAGTTTAAAAGAAACAGCCAATGAAAAGGTGAGTTTGAACTGAAACTGAACATAATCTTCTCTGGACCAGGTGATGCTTTCAGTATCAGTTACTATGGTGATCTACAAGGTAAAAAGAGAGCCACCTCTCTGAAATCTGTCTTAAAGCTCAATATAGCTCGCTAATCAATTAATCTCTCTTTGCAGTACATTGTATTCGAATTTTTGCCTCATAACTTTTGCACTGTCCACTTCCTGCTGTGACAAAACAAATTTCCCACGTGTGGGACTAATAAAGGTTATCTTATCTTATCTTATCTTATCTTATCTTATCTTATCTTATCTTATCTTATCTTATCTTATCCCTCAGGCTGCGTATCGTATGTCCTGAAATTCTAAATGCAAAGGTCAGGACATACATGTCAGCTTTGTTATACATTATACATTAGTCCCACTGTATAATTCCAGTCTGACTATGACAGAGACTGAGATGTAAAGTAAATCCTGACAGAGCTGAAATTCAAACATTAAAAATGTGCAAATATGTAGGCGTGCGACTGTTCACATTCACAAATCTCAAAAACAAGGTTGTTTTAGCAATTAGGGTAATGCTCGTAATCAGACGGCTTCAGCTGAAAGAGGAAGAAATAAACAAACGGCAGAAAGAAAAGAGACGACTGAGAAAAGGGGAAGCGAGCGCAGAAGAAAGTAAACAGCTCCCTTTCTGTGGCGTTTGCATGTTCTCTCCAGGTACTCGGCTTCCTCCAAACACATGCAGTTAGTGGGGTTAGGTCAAGTGATGATTCTAAACTGCCCATAGAGGTGAATGTGAGTGTAAATGGATGTCTGTCTCTGTGTGTTAGCCCTGGTGACCTATGACCACGATAAGGACGAGCGGATGGATGGCTGCTTTCTGCATTAAACACGCTCTTAGACAACCTGCTCCTCTACCTGAGCGCTCAGCCAAGTTCTTCTCCTTGCTCTCGCCAAGGTCGTAGGAAACTTTCTTTTCCCCTCGCTTCTCTCCACTTCTTCTTCCTCCCACCTTCCTCCTCTCCTCCTCCTCTTCCTCGTCTGAAGAGGAGCAGGAGTTATCGGCGCTGCTGCCGCTGGTGAAGTCAGCCAGGTAGTCTGGTCGCTGACGTCTTGGAGTCTGACTGCATTCTGGCATGCCGGTCAGGGGCTGGCAAGAGTACACAGATACAGGACGTATTTACACTCATACTATAGAGTAGAGTAGTATACATACATTCATAATTATACAGGAAAAAAAGAAAAGACAGTTCACACATGGATACACACTCTTGCACACATAAACATCTTTTTTTGCTTTTATCCTCCTGGGACGCTGCACTGAATTGATTTGCTTTTTAAAACCAAACCATCCAAAATGACCTCATTTTGGGAAAGCGTCCTCCTTCCAAAGGTCTGCGCCTCCACCAGAAGCTCACAAGGACAAAAGTGCAACGAGATAAACACACACACATAAATATGAAGATGTTGAGACGTTGTCAGCCTCGCCTCACCCAAAGCTCATTACCATCTGTCACTGGGAGACCTGCCGGTGACACGGCCGGCCCGCATGCCCACACGTGTGCACGTAATTGCAGCCTCATTATGCACAAATACACAATCGCACACCTTCGCTGCTTTCTAAGCTGTCCCTATAAAAAGGAACATGGCTGGCTTCACGCGCAGAACAAATGTGGCCTGATTAGACACGTAAAGGTCGAGTTTAAAGTGAAGCAGCGTTTTGTAAATGCTGTAGTTTTTTTCTTTAACTAGTTTAATAAATTTGTTTGTGCAAATGAAAAAGCGAGAGCTCTGGAAACTTTTAAGAGCGCCTTTGACACCAACTTGCTGCTGTAATATCTGCTTCTGTAAGTATTTTCACCTAAACGTTCAGCTGTGATGCTTCACAGACGCAAGCTTTCTTTTGTTGCTTTGGTTTGTTTTACTTTTTGAGTTTAGTGTGTGGAAAAGGACACGCTGAAAGCATTAATAAAGCATTTACACATCTGTTATTCAACAGTCAGCTCGGGCAATGCTGTCAGCCCACCCAAATTAATGGGCAGGAAGTGATCAGGGCTTACACAGCCACTGCTGGGTAGTTGTGTGGGTGAGTGATGGAGGATAGAGACAGAGAGAGATTAAATACATGAGAGGAGAATAAAAGGGAAGATGGGAACATCAGATTGATGGGCTGAGAAATAAAGAGGAGGACAAGGTGAATCTGAGTATGGCAGATACAGAGAGGAGGCACTGAATAGATGGAGAGAAACGGAAATGAACATGGAGAGAAAGGGGCTCTTGACATACAAGAGGACAGAGAGAAAAGGATGCGAGGACAGACGGTGAATAAACAGTGGAGGGTAAAGACAAAGGGAGAGCCCTGAAAGGATGAGATGAGAGAGAAAATGTGTAAAGAGAGACGTGGGAGTGACTGGGTAAAATCAAGTGATGAGCTGAGGAGAGATGGTGACACGATAAGAGCCAACTGTGATGAGCTATATGTCAAAATTAGCAGAGTTGGGAGTAAGAAAGAGCAAAGAAAGTCAACAAGAGGAAAAAGGGGACGAAAACCCGAGGACACTTGCTCGCTTTCTTTGTGCCTTCCCGCTTCTCTTCTTCTCCACCTTTTGTTCTCTCTCCGCCTGAACATTTTTCCCCAGCAATAACAAACCTAGCTTTGTTTCCTTCCCTCAAAAATCCTGTTCCTAATCCCTCTGCCTCGCTCCTCTTTTCTGGCTTTCGCACACTCGTCGGTTCAGTTTCACCAGATGGCTCGAGAGCGCTACACCCCAAGGAGCGAATCTATCCGTCACAGCGTTTTCTTTCCCTTCCTCTCGATGTCTCTCTCCGCGCGCTCGCTAACATCGAAATTGACGGGGCCCAAATTAATTTGGACAACAGCGATTGTGTCTGAACAAGTCCTCATTCCAGCTAAGGCCTCTCTAATGTGGCGCTGAACTGCCCTGTCGAGTCCCTAACACGCTCTAAGTGTTCCAGCCAATTTAGCTCTCGAATGAGGGATGGATGTAGATGTGCAGGAAGAGAAAGGGATGGAGAGGTGAAGGGAGGAGAGTGAAGCAAGGTGATGGAGGGAGTAATGTGCTGTCGTGGGAAATCGAGGGGGCGTATAGGTGCATGTGACAGAGAGAAAGAGGAAAAAGGGGGAGATAGACAGAAAGAAAGATAGCAGGGAGAGAGTGAGAGAGACAGCCTGACAGCTCTCCCCTAAGGGAGTTGGGTCTTTTCTTTGGGCCTCTATCTGATTCTTTTCTTTTCTTCCTAACCCAAGACCCCCTCCTCTTTATTTTTCTGAATCACGTCCTATGTGCTTTCCGTGGGCGTTAGCTCTAGGCATTTGACTACCTGCCACCCTCTTCCCTCCCTCTTTCTGCCTCTGTCACTCTTCTTTGCACATTTTTTTAAGGGCCTCTGATGCATGTGGCCCCTATTCTCCCTATTCTCTCCTAGCTTATGTGTCTTCTCTCTCTCACCCACCTTAGGGCCTCTTTGCCTGGAGGATTTGCCCATCAGCTTCTCATCGTCCAACTCGCACTGTTCCAGCAGATCCAGGATGTCCTCTTCCTACACAAAGAAAACACGAGATGAGAATATGGCAAAGGTGCTGATTTCGGTAAACAGAGCTTAACGGGGTAGTTAAAACCTCGAGGAGGCACTGATAAAGTTTAATAGGAATGCTTTGATATTTCACACTTTATTGCTCTGAAGTCAAAAGTGTTTTTAAGCAAACTTAAATCATCAAAAAAGAAGAAGAGATGAAAAAGTTTAACTTCAGAGCCATGCGAGCCTTATCTGGGAGCGAGGGTTAGAAGCGAGGCCCCGGCTGAGCACGCACTGCTCGCTGGCAGCGCTCGTGAAGGCAGCGTCATGGCGGTCGCCAGTACACTGAAGCCTTGGCCATTTGGCTATTGCTGAAATGCAGGCAAAGGTGATTAATGTTGCTTCATGGCTGCGACATAACAAGCTCCCACTTGCTGCTCAAATGCAGATGAAAAGTGATTGTTTTCTCTCAGATAAGCCATCAAGCTGCTTTCGGGGTTTGTGAAAAGGTCAGTGTGCGCCTGGCTCACAGTGTTGGTGAGTGTGTGAACATTTACAGTGGCATACTTCACTGTCTGGAAGACTTTGCACTTTATGGTAAAGGTATGCATCACTGGGTTCATACAGTTTGTAAGTTTTCGCTTTTTTCTGATTGCCATGCGGCTTTTCGGTTCGGTTGTTTTGGCGAATTGTCACTGTGCAGTTATAGAAGCTGCTCAGACAGCTGAGACAGAGCCACGTGCAGATTTACAATTCTTCATCAAAGCCTCGTAATTTAAGAAGCCCGGTAAAAGAAAAAGGAGAGCTAACAGGTAACTGCTGAGTTATTTAGGGCTTGTGTCCATATATTTTCTCTGGCAGAAAACAGGCAGGACGCTGAGGAGCTCCATCAAACAAAGCACCCCGTCACCGTGTGTGGGTTTTGTTTCCATGACAACAATATCCTGACAATATACCGCCGCTCCATGCATTGTCATGTGACAGAAAAGCATCACTCCTTTGCGTTTTATTATCGAAGCATAAAATGGACACAGCAGGGACAAACTTCTCCTTCGTTGTCTTGGTTATCGGGGTGACTAGTACTGTATGACACACTTCCTGAAAGGCAGCAGATGTGAGAACGCCAGTGCCTTTCTGAAAAGTTCTGAAAAGGTCCCAAAGCGTCTGCAAAAAACGTCAGAGTGCTCTGAAAATGCAGGGCTTTCTCCCCAGCCTGCTGCATTTGCTCTTTCATCATTAGAGTGACTGAAAAAAGACAGACTGAGATGAATATGCTGTATGAACACAGTCTGAGTCAACTCCATCATTTTAAGCTGTATTTAAGTTTTTCATGATAACAACATTCAGTGTTGCGGGACGTCTATTGCAGTGAATGTTGAAACACTATGTTTATATTGTGGCTTTACTGTGCATTGCTCTGATAAATTCACTTACAACTTGCAGCCATTTCTATGCAGTAAAGAGCATGCCAACTAGCGCTTCCCCACCCACAGTAGTTTTAAAATCACTGAAGGACCATTACCTTGTTAAATTTCACCAAAGCAGATTACATGGATGCTTTCAAATGCTTTACAGTACGTGGGAAAACCAAATCTGACGCATATACAGAATTTAAGAGAAGCTGAGAGCTATTTAGCTTTTCTTAAGTACTTTTGTTAAGAGTTTATAAAACTGAGCGTACGTGAAATTTAGGCTGTTACCTGCTACACTGTCACTACTCAGCTTTTTGTTCCTACTTTACTCCCAAAATAAACATTTTCAGCCGTGTGCCTGTGTGCATGTTACATAAGCTGCATGTTATAGTACTGCACTACCAATGGTCTCTGTCCGTGTCGGATCCATGTAGGATAATAAACTGTATTTTACAAACACAGTACTTTTTATGTCACTGGACAACAAATTGTGTAGCGCAGAGGTCTTTAGGACAAACCTTTTCCCCCTTTTTAACACTGCAATTTGCTTTTAAATATTAGATACAGCGAGACTTACATGTTCTTACCATTCTTGTATTCATTTCATATATTTGCACCCCTTACCGCTTTCATGGGCTCTGCAATTGCTCTGAAGTGCTTGGAGACATCTTGTGCAGTTTGTATACTTGTGCTGTTCTGTTTCATTGGCAGAGCTCCTCAGGCAAACTGAGCGTGCATCTGCTTTACATCCTGTTTTCCAGTCAGTATCCAAGTGAAACAGTTGCAGGATTAGGAAGACGTCACCTGAGCGCACAGGGAAACACTGGTAGCTAAGATAGACGAGAGGACTAACAGCCCGACTCATACCTGTTCCACCTAACTGTAATCAGAAAAGGAATAAAGGTGAGCCGAACCCAGTGGAAACCAGTGCAACCTGTGGCTGGGCTGTCTGTAGCACAGTGGTCCAAGTCAGGAGGGTGCTCTACAGTCAATCAGCATGTTTACAATGCAGGTTTTACTTTCCTTTGATCGTGTGACAATCCATGACATTTTTCAATTCGTGGCCCCAAGAAGCCCTCAAAGGCAGCAAACGTGAGTCTTGCAGGTACAGCGTCTGTCAAACATGATAAATGGCATGCTGGCAAATAACCTCTGGCTTATTTTAAATAAAAAAATGCCTGAGGGAGCAGGCAGTGCTTGCCAGATGATGAATTCATAAACATGCAAAACACGAGATATTATTTATGTTACCAATAATAATGGTTTTGTTTCAAGTAAAGCTTAAGATGAGTAGATTTAAATTAGATTTAAATTTGGTCTAGAATTTGTTGGCCAACGACACAATCTTTTTGTGGTTTTACCACTCTACATCATCACAGTGGATTTTAAATCAAATAATCATCGTGTCACTGGAGTGCAGGCTTTCTGGATTCATTTCAGTGAGTTTGACACACATGTTAATACACAGTCTCGTTATTAACTAAATTTACTGGCAAAACTGACAGAAATTAATTACAAGGATTGTTTTTAATACTTGTACTAATGCTAATCCTCTGCAGTCATCATTCTGGTTCACGTTGGTTTTATCTCACAGGCCGTGTACAGCCTCTTCTCTTGTGTGTAACTAGTGGTTTGCACTTATAAACCTCTGTTGTCACTGATGAATGCGTCTCTTGGTCATAGACTCTGGCAGTGAAACGTGTAGGTCCTTAAGAACATTCTTGACTTTGTTATATGTTGTTTTTTTCCTAATCATTGAAATAATTCTGTCATCATGCACGTCAGCTGTTCTCTGTGATCTGTGGGTGTTGCTGAGCTGATCAATGCATTCATTGCATTTAAGAACGCGTCAGGGAGCAGGCCTTACCTGGATATGAAACTGATGGTCAGTCCATTTTCCAATTAAATTTGAGTCTTTGAAACTACAGTATTGCATATAAAAATGTCTGTAATAATTGTAGATTAATGGACGTTTGTAAAATCTGCTGAATTAAAGCTAAAAGTCTTCACTTCAATGAAATGTTGATTGCTTGATTTAAATTCCACTCTTGGTGGTGTACGCCGCGCTGTGGAGGCAAAAATACAAAAATTGTGCCTTTGTCCAAACAATTACGGACATGGCTCTGTACTCACAATTGTAAACTTTCAGTTAAAGAAGTTTTAGCGTGGTTAATCTGGGCCAGAGGTGCTTAACTCATAGATACACTAAGAGTGAATATGGTTAAAAAAGGCACAGAAATGTATACTGTCAGCTATGAAAACAAGTAGAGCAGGTGTGTCAACCTCAGTTTACATCGCGGGCCACATACAGCCCACTTTGACCCTAAGTGGGCGAGGCCAGTGAAACTCTGACTTTCTGTCAGTTACAAGTTACATGTTTAATGTTTTTCTACATGACAAAGAAAAGAGAGATCGAGCTGTGCAGGAAGTGCAGCCAAAGCAAGAGGGAATCCATGACGATGTGCGAAGCGTAGTTTTGGGCTATTTTAGCTGCTGGTTCAGTGAATTTTGGTCAGAAAGTGACAAAAACCTGCAGTTTCAGAATCTGTGAGATGACGCTTTCAGCATCTGGCGGCATGTCTGTGTTCATGCTGTCAGGTGAACAGACGGATCTGCGTTTTGTGTTTTTCCAGGTCAGGGACAAGTTCCTGCCCCAAGTGGACGAGTTTAAGTATCTCGGGGTCTTGTTCACAAGTGACGGCAGAAAGAAGCGGGAGACAGACAGATTGGTGCTGCAGCTGCAGTGATGCAGACGCTGTACTGGTCCGTCGAGTTGAAGAGAGAGCCGAGTCTCAATTTACCGGTGGATCTACGTCCCTACCCTCACCTACAGTCACGAGCTGTGGGTAGTGACCAAAAGAACGAGATCACGGATGCAAGCGGCAGAAATGAGCTTCCTCCGAAGCGTGGCTGGCCTCTCCCTTAGAGATAGGGTGAGAGGTTCAGCCATCCGGGAGAAGCTCAGAGTAGAGCCGCTGCTGCTCCACATCGAAAGGAGCCAGCTGAGGTGGTTCGGGCATCTGACAAGGATGCCTCCTGGGCGCCTCCTGGGCGAGGTGCTCCAGGCATGTCCCACCGGGAGGAGGCCCCGGGGCAGACCCAGGACACGCTGGAGAGATTATATCTCTCGGCTGGCCTGGGAACGCCTTGGTGTTCCCCCGGACAAGCTGGAGGAGGTGGCTGGGGAGAGGGAGGTCTGGGCTTCTCTGCAGGGGCTGCTGCCCCCCCGACCCGGCCCCGGATAAGCAGAAGAAGATGGATGGATGGTATTTACATGCTCTTTTTGCTGTTTTAGCTTTTAGGTTTTGTGGGCTTTTGGATGAGATTCTGACGTTTCTGTGAAAACCACACGCTTCTATATTTAAATAACAGATCTGGTGGTAATTCCAGATGTTCTCCCTCTCGCCTCCAGTACTGGGGGCATTGGGGTTCAACAAGTTAATTGTTTATTGCTTAATTACTTTGTGTTGTATAAATGGCCATATGGGAGGTTTTTATCAGTAGGAAAAGCTGTGAAACTTGTGAAAAACAGTTAAAAGTGCAAAATTTGTGCTTGTTGTGGTGAGCGGCAGCTTCAACAAGTTAAGAATCATAAATGGCTTTAAACGCACATTCAGATTCATTTAAACAATCAGAAACCCAGAGTCACTGAAATGCAGCCAGACGCTGCTCATTTTACATCTTCACGTGTTTCTTCCATTTTTCCCGACCGGCTCCCGTCTCTTTGTACCACAACACTTGCTGTCTTGGAAACGCCCCCTTCCTTCTTTCACATGATTATCCCGTATGATCCCAATCTGCCTTTGCATTTGATTGGCCGCATGGGTTGCCCATCTAAGCAGAGCTAAGGAATGATGTCTCAAAGAAAAAAAGCAACATCACGAGTAATGAAACTCCCTGATAAATTAAGTTTTTAATGCTAATCTAACTTAAACCAGTCTGGAGGTATTTTCATTTTTACACACTTTCTATTCGGTTCTCTTTAAATTCTGTTTGATTTAATTTAGACTGTCAAACAGTCTCAGCCGCTGACAATGACAGAACAGCTCTGGCTCTCTCAGTCTCTCTTTCTCATTTTGTTATGCTTGGTTTAACACTTGTTGGGAAGCTTTTGTTTACAGTAACATAACAAGTTGTCATCTCTTCGAATGACATTATCTTCCTTTCACTTGTCTCTCAGCTGCTCTGCTAGGTGTGTTTTGCAAAGGGCACAAAATAAAACAAAGAACAGAAATGGAAGGGAGGGAAACTAGTAGAGCCATGCACGACAGCAGCACACAGCACACGCATGCACACGGAGCTAAAAAGAAAGCTCACTAATTTAGCATTTGAATCGTAATGATACGACCAATAACTATGAAGTATACACCCACCATCTACTTTGTTAAGCACACCTGTAAAAATGCTTGATAAGGTTAATATCCAGCAATTAAGTGCATTTAAGCAGAAAAAGGCAAAGTCAGAAAGAATGGCTGGTTTGCTTCGATCTGATAGGAAGGCAACAGTAACTCAGATAACTACGGGTTACAACCAAGTTCAGAAATGCAAAAGAGCATCTCTGAACATCACATCACATCAAAACCTGAAGCAGGTGGGCTACAGCAGCAGAAGACCGCACCGGGATCCATCCTGTCAGCTAAGAACAGCACGGGATCACAAACATCATCGAATTAAATTGTACAAATAATAAACGTTCTGATGCGTGACGATTTCTGTAGCACAGTGTTGTTTAAACACTCTAGCCATTGTTTCTGACCACGTCCATCTCTTCATGACCACAGTGGATCCATCGCCTGATGGCCAACAGGATAACGTGCCGTGGCACAAAACTCTAAAACATCTTATTCTGTTTCACTGAGTTCACTGTATCCAAATGTCCTGCACGATTACCAGATCCCAGTCCAACAGAGCACCTTTGGGATTTGGTGAAACATACGACGTAAATCACGGATGCTGATGTGAAAAAAAACTGTGACGCAACCATGTCAAGGTAGACCAAAACCTTTGGGGATTTTTTTAGCACCTTGATGAACTAAAGCAGTTCTGAAGGCCAAAGGGGTCCAACCTGGTGCTAACAAGGTGTACCTATTAAAGTGGCTGGTTAGTGTGTAACAATTTATAAGGGACAAGCAGCAAACTTCGTGTTGCCGACTCACGCCTTACAGTGAGTCTGCTCCATCTGTGAGCTGACTATTGAAAATTGGCGTGCTTTATGTTTTCTGTGGGGGAATAATGAAAGTGTGGGGAAAGCCAGTTGGCAATTGTCAAGAAATGTGTACATGATAATGCAGTTTTCTGAATATGTCCAAAGCTGACACTGTGAAGAATAACATTTCAGACCGTCTGTGGGTAACTTTCATTCTCTCCATTCTGTGTTAATTCTTCTCTACTAGTGCGACGTACCTATTAAAGTGGCAGAGTAGTGACTAAACATAGAGCTTGGCTCCCCCACTGCTTTTAGAAAGGTACCTGAAAACACCCGCAGACTCTCTCAAAACTAGAAGAAATGTTTAAACATAAGGCAAGAAAACGTTTGCATAAGATGTGTTTTTTGTGCTCTGATGAATATCATACTGCAGTTCAGGAACATCTTTTTCCCCATAAATGGTTCAGATTAGTATCTCACACTCTGTCTCTGAATAAGGACAGTCGAGTTGTCACTCATGATCGTGTTATTAGATAGGAAACACAAAAGCAACACTTGCTGCCTTTATATTTTGTTTCGGCTCTGACCAGTCTTTGATTGACATCTCTAAAAATGCTCTGCAGAGATTTCCATTCTTTAAAGGACACACAATAAGTTTTTGAAAGAAAAAACACTGCGACAGGGTGCAAACTGCTGAGGCAGTTTCCACAAAAGCTCCGATGGCTCCATATGACAGTACTTTGATATGTACTTGTAATGTCAATACTACTGTCAAAAATATCCACATTCTGCACAGTATTCACTTCTGCTATTCAGTTGCCAAACGCAGTTAAGGCTTTTTTGTTCTATCTGCATCATTCCTCCTCATCATTGCTTCTTCGCTCCGTGTTTTTAAATATCCCACGGTTCCCTCCCCTGTGTCTTTTCATTCCATTGATTTGTTCCTCTTGAATACATAACCAGACATGAAAACCAAAAATTGCCCCTTTCTCTCCATTTTTTTGTACTCTAGTCAAGTCAAAACAATAGTAACAAAACAACTCTCTATCAGTGTCTCACCATCTTTTTTACTTTATGACTATATTATCCTCCGCTCATCGTTCCTTCATCTCCCATTCTCATCTTTCTGATGTAGATCAGCTGTTGTCCTCTCTTCATACCTTTACCTTCAAAGCTTAGCTGAAGATGCATTCCTCCTGATACTGAAGAGTGCTGGTATTCATAAGCATACAATGACTTTTACAATTTCATAAGTGCATGACGGCACAAGCTTCTGAGTGTATATACCTACACATATATGTGTGTAAGTGCGATAAATATGTAATCAAACTGCATAAAAATGCATTGAAATGTGTGGCCAGCAACTTGGTTAACCTTTGCAGAAAGGAAGAAACGTAGGAAAACACAGAAGAAGAAAGAGGAAGTAAACAAAGTAATAAAAGTGACATCGTTGTTTGCTTTTAAAAGCTCATGTGCACAGCATAATGAATATTTGTGAAAAGGCTGAATGACAGTGGAAAGGTAGAGAGGAGAAGAAGGACGTATTTTCAGGTGTTCTAACAAATACCAAGGGCTGCGGCACACTTTCGCGCTATTTGTGCATCCTTTTTGTCTCTATGGGCAGAATCTTAATAGAAATGTGTGTGTGCTTCTTTTCTTTTACGCTTGCTTGTCCACAAGTGTCTGAATATGTTTGGGTGTGTTTTTCTGCAGTTTTCTTTGCTTGTGTGCATGTGTTTGTGCGTGTGTGAGTCCGTGACAGTCTGCCACTGACGTACGTGCCTTCATTCGTTTCAGAGGATTATTCATTTCCTTTTGAAGTGAGGCAGCTCGCCCGGCGAGGAAGGTCTGAAAGGCGGCCGAGAGCAGGCTTTCATACTTTTCCAACAGCAGCTTGTCGTCTGGGGGGTAAATACGTCTGTGGACCGCAGAGAAGGAGGGAGAAAGGAGAAGAGAGTGAAGACGAGGTGAGGAACAATGGACAAAGGAAAGGGGAAAATGAAGGGAAATGATGGGTCACAAATGGGGTCATAAAAGTAGAAGGTGAGAGAGACGGAGTGGAAGAATGAGAAAAAGGGTGGTTCAGGTTAAGGAAGAGAGGGATATGGGGTGGAAAGAGAAGCCGTGAAATATTTAGGAAGTCAGTGGGGGTAAAAAAAAAGTGGAAAAGGGGTAAAGAGATTTAGAGAGACAAAGAAAATAAAAAAAGAACAGGGATAGAAAGAAAGATAAAGATGAGGCACAATAATTGGTGGGAGAGACAGAAAGGTCAAGGTGCAGCAAGTGCAGAGAAAGACAAACAAAAGGTGAGAGCGAAGGAGGAGGAAGGAGGCAGCAAAGAGCAAATACAGACAGAGGAATATTAATGAGACCTTAAGTGAAGAAACTGCATGAACATCAGTCAATCTTTTCACTCGGTGCATTAATACAACAGCTTTCTACACCGACGTGTGCACGAGCGTCACTGTGTTTGCAGTCTTTGCTAATGCGCCCATTCACACATTCACATTTGTGCCCTTAAGACTAAAATAACAGTGCTCGGTGTTTATCCAAGGCCTGAGGGGATTAGAACAATGCCTGGTTACCCTCATAATACATCTGCAAACTCCCAATGCCATCGCTTTATCCATTAAGTCAAAACAAGGTTATTGTTTTAATCAAGATAAGAACTGGCCTCAGTTATTGCAAAAGCATGAATGTAGTCTGGCGTCTGCACAGACGATATTAAGTGCTAAACTCCCCTCAAGTTGGTTAGAAAAACACTCACAAGCACAGACCTGTGATTAAAAGAGAAAACTATAGAGATGAATGAAGTCACAGCAAGGACACAGCAGTGGAAAATGTTCTACCATGGCACAATGACAGGCCGGCTCTTTTTAAATATTGATTAATAGGCTTTGAGCTACTCACAGATACACGTGTATGTGTAGCAGATTTCTGTGTAATGCCACATAAAGCTGAACTATTTAATTGGACCAAAGCCGTTACCCAGTATTATGCAAACAGGTACATTGATTGTGAGACCTGAGATAAAGCTGCCATTTGAATCCCATCCCTTGAATTCACTATATGTGAGACTTCTCAGTTTCTAGGGTGCATGTAATGGTTCTTTTCATTCCCAAGACACATTTTTATAACGGTCACATAAACGAAAATGGATTCATAACATATGAAAAGAGCCAGAACGTTTCAATCCTAAAGAGCGTCATGAATCACTCGACTGAGAAGCTTAAGGTGAGGCACTTTAATAGTGGGTGTTAACTGCTCAGTCTTTTTGGCAGCGTCTATCTCTGAGCAAATGGACGTTTTACGTGGGGGTGACCTCTCACTATTGTTTAACTAAAACGTTTGCTGGGCCTTACTTTCAGTCCTCAACTGGAGTTAAAGAAAAACTAACATCTGAAACTCTACTGAATAAAAACATTTGATTTGGTCAACAGGTCTTTAAAGTTTGCTGTCACCAGACATTTAAAGGGGCCCGTTCACTCTGGGAGTGTGAACCACATCCCAGAGTGTGCAAAAGATACAAACAGCAGGCAGACAGGGCTTTATCCACTCGCATTAAGTCGACAGTGCAAAAAAAACCTGTCTAAAAACGAGCATTTAGAGTAGTCTGATGTCTGAGGGTCTGCTCACGGGGATTACTGTAGAGCCATGTGAAAAAAGCAAGTGAAAACCTAAATGCACCCCATGATTCAATAGCTCATAGAACCACTTTAGCAGCAATAAGTTGAAGTAATTGTTTTCTGTATGACTTTATCAGTCTCTCACATCACTGTGGAGGAATTTTGGCCCACTCTTCTTTATGATGTTGCTTCAGCTGATTGCGGAGGGACGGGCCAGCTATCACCACTTTGGTTTTGTCTGTGTAAAGGAAGTTGGTCTACAAGTCTTTTGTCTCCGAAACTTTCTTTTTCACATTAATTTACATATGCTGACCTTTTATTTCTATTCTTTATTTTAATATGAGCATTCTCAACTGTAAGCGTACCTCTTTGTGCTATGCACACATATATATATTACATGTATATATAAAACACAAGCTGTACCCTTTAAAGAATCCTAACTGAAGAGCAAATACCTGCTGGGTTTCCCTCGGATCACGGTCATTGTCTGTACCTGATACAGTTTCATCTAATAGCACAATGTAAGTCAGTTCATTACCCAAACTCATCTAATGAGAAGCACTGTGTTAATCAGACTTCAGCGTTGTGCAGGGACACTATTTGAATGCTAAGAGGTCTTTACCAGGCTGCTCCAGACAGACGCCAGCCTGCCTGATTGACTGTCTGACTGCCTGTCGAAAAATAGGAAGGAGGTGACAGCACTTCACGCAGGCCTGGATCAGCATTCAAAATTCACCAGCCATTCACTCAAGTGATGAGTCAAGAAGTCACTTAGAGTTGGGAAGACAGCAAGAAGGGTGTGTGTTGTGTGTGTGAGCCAGTTGTGACTGTTTGTCTTTGTTTTTGTGCGTAAGTGGGTGAACGAGGAACATACTGGGAGAGAAAAGCGAGGCGGGGGGGATGTGTTGGATTAAGGCAGGAAGAGACACAGAGGGAGGAAAGAGCATTAACAATTTATAAGGGACAAGCAGCAAATCTGAACTTTGTGTTGCTGAGTCATGCTGTAAGGTGAATCTGCTCCATCTGTGAGCTGACTATTAAAAATTGACATGCTTAATGTCTCCCAGTGTCCCTGCTGGATTTCGGGGGGAGATAAAAGTGTGGGGAAAAGCCGGCTGCCATTTGTCAAGAAAGGTGTACACTAAAGTAACTTTGTTGTGCACACTGTGCATAGAAGAATAACAATTTGATCCTTGTTCCTACACATCACTGGACAGCTTTCATTCTCGTCAGTCAGTTCTTCTCTCCAAACAATAGATTCGCTTTTGGTTGTTCTTTCTGCAACAGCTTTATTTGTTTTCCTGAGCGCCTGGCACTCTCGAGATGACCCCCATAAATGTAAAAGCACTGGCACAAGTACAGTGGGTGGTGTTCCTGGAGGGAGAGGCTCTTCGCCCCAGTTGTCTGCCTCTTTCCTACCTGTAGTTCCCCAGATGTTGCTTTTCATGCTCCTCCCTTGAAATCTGCTTGCGAACCTGCGCCAGCCGCTCTTTCTAAACATAAGAGAAAAGCAAAGAGACAAATGACAACTTCTTCCAGATAAAAGTCAGTGCCAACAAAACAATATATTCTATTAGAGGCAAAGACAGAATGAATTCCTGCAAGAAAGAAAAGAGGACAAAGAGTCTCACTCATCAATGACTCATAATTTAGTCCATTTACTCTTTCATTAGTATGTTACAAAGGTGTAATTGTGGAGCTCAGTTGGCCAATTTGGCATAAAGACGAAAGGAGGGGACCACTTTCCTACCAGCACTGCAATCTCATTTAGCTCTAAGCAGCGTGTGCCTTTCATAGATCCAAACCTGGTCTCACACTTCAGCCATAACAGCACTCGAAAACGAAGCGATGCCCTTTTTCTAAAAGGTGCCTTTCCGCCATCTTTCCTCATTCCCACTGATTAGTGCCATGGCTAATCAAAAGGCTAATCAAAGAGGGTGGGAGGCGTTAAAGTACTAGTAGCTGCCACTTTTCCCCATATACATGAGCAAAGCTCCCCCGACTTCATTTCAAAGAGAAAATAATTAAACGGTATGCTTGTGTCAGAAACTTTTGAGTCTTCTGACACAAAGTAAGAAGTAACTGAAACTGAGTTTCTGCTTTTCGACTTGTGTTTCAAGTGCATAATACAGCAGGGTGCTGAGACATATAATTTATATGTCAAATATATTGATGTGCCAGCTGATCGGTGTGTTAAGTAAATGTCTGTAACGACACGTCACAGATCTCTGATGTGAGCCTGTCTGAAGCCAAACCACCTTTTTGTGCACATTTTCGTGTGGCCTGCAAAGCTTAAAAGTATCTCATGACTTACGACCGCCGCTCGAGACTGTGCAGTCATTGTTCTAATCCCCAGGCCGGTTTTGAATGTCCGGGTGGGGAAATGAATGAGTAGCGCTCTCAACTCCCTCGACCACAGTTAAGGAGCACCGCCCTGTACAGGTGCTTAGCATCGCAGATGCTGCCCTGCAGTTTGATACCAGCCAGCGCTTTAGACAACTGTGGTTGTACCTGCGGTGGGACAGTGTGTGTGAAGGAGTGGATATAAAGCCCAGTATTTGTGAATTTAAAATAAAGTTTTAAATGAATGGATTTCTGTTCCCCTCCTGCTTTCTCTTTCTTTCTGCTCCGCCTCACCAGCTCTTCTCTTCGTCGCTCCAGCGTGTGACGTTGTTTCTCCCAGTCCGAGGAAGCGGCCGAGAGTTTCTTCATGGATCCGTGTCCGTACAGCCGCCTCTGAGCCTCTGCCTTCTGCTGGGCTAGGTTGCGTTTCTTATCACTCGCCCTGGATCAACGAAAAGCAAGACAACTAACATCGCACATACACGGAAAGGGTTCGGATTTAGGAGCTAACTAAGAGCAAAAACATTCTGATCGCACCTTTTAATGTTTGCTGTCACCAAAGCTCTCTTTGTTTAGTTTTGCTTTGCATGTAATGGTTATTTGTAACACTAGACAGTACTGGGAAAAACACACACGCACATAATCAACGGAAAAGGGTTTTTAAAAGTGTCATAATAAAGCCTGACAGCTTGTGGGCCTCCTCCCTAGCTGACCTGAATATCTGCCTTATCACATCATTGTGCTGGTTTAAAAAAAAGACAGACAAAAAGCCCCCACAAAACACTCAACAATACAAAAACAGAGATGAAGCTGAGACACAAACAACTCTGGGATGAACAGGACCAGACAGCTAATTCTGAACAAGTGGGCCACTGCGGTCTAGAGAAAGGGCAATTCATTTTAGTCAATCGCTGGTCCTTTAAATTGGATATTGAGTGCTTTTGGGGGACTGAGGTTTATCAATGTCCATGCCCGACCGGGTCTGAATTGATCCCATTTGATACAGTTGATGTGGTGAGCAGAATCAAGAGCCAAGCCTACCTCTACACAGCACCAGCTCCTCCCTTTGGGGGAAGCAAAGTCATTACTATACAAGGAAAAAGTGAGCGGAGCCCCCCCCCCACACTCACTGTAGCGTGAACATAAGCGCTATGTCCAGTGGAAAGAGCTTCCCCGTGCCTTTCATGCCCTCCTACGACTTATTTGTCATAAAATAACCAAATCTCCCTTTTTAATCTGTGGCAGCACATTAAACATCAGCCATGTAACAAATCACTTTGAGAAGAGATTTGTTTGGCCCACATGAATCCATTCAGGAGGATGGAGCCGGTCTTTATGTGGGCCCGGTGCACCTCACTTGGCCAAATTAGATGTATACGATGTTGCATGTAATTGATCCAGTGTGTGTGTGTGTGTGTGTGTGTGTGTGTGTGCACTTTGTTTGTATATATGTGTGTGACTAGCAGAGCTGAGACTATATTTAGAGCAGTAAGAGGAGGACAAGCACACAGAGAAAAGAGGGAATAAAGAGCAGAGGTCTGGTGTACAATGATCAATCAGGACAGACTCTCCGTAGCCAGGGGACACAAAAGCATGCCAGCAAACACGTGCACACAAACACGCACCCTACCTATACGACAAATACATTCCAAAATAAAAACCGTGCACATTTAAAAGAAAGGAAATACACCCACAAACCAAAACAAAGAGCAGCAGAGGAAGCGTATGTAGATATACGGACCACAGATCAGCGCACAGGTTAAAAAAAAGACACATTCAGAAACTCACAAACACCCAGCATCTCTGATTGAAGGGTTCACAAAGCACACAGTGGATGGTATTGCATGGCTTTGTACCTTGGCCATTATCCGTCTTTTTATCCACCACAGAAACACCAACACACAAATTTAGAAAGACAGCAATTTATTTGTCCAAAGCTTCAACTTCCTGCTGCGTCCACGCTAATGTCACTACTGTCTCATCAGTCTGAAACCAAAACAAGATAATGGCCGGATTGTACTGTGCGTCAAAATAATTTTTACATTTGCTCGGCTGTCAAATTAAAAGATAAATAAATAAATAAAAGAAACCTAAGCACCGATTGGAATTCTGAGCATTTAAAGCCCTTTAAAGGAAGGCTTGATACAAACTTCGAGTGCGTCTGCGCACAAAACTTCACCAACTAAACAGAGCAATTGTGAAGTTTGCTGATAAAACATGTAGTGGTCTTATAGGCTTCAGATCGAGCGTGCCAGCAGCAAGGACTCAAATCTTTCCATGTTAAATTCTTTGTTTTCCTGTTATTTTTTTTGAATGCATAGCTAAGGCTACACATTTCTGTGTTTACGTGCATCCATGCCAGACACCTCTACTGATTTCCAGCAAAACTAAGAGGATAAGGCAGCAGGTGACCGGCTGGCTGAGAGGAACACATTTTTTTAATTCAATGTAAAGGCTCCACATTTTTACCGCAGCAGCATAGTTACTTTCCATATTTATATTCAGCTACTTATTTTTGTGAAAGCCACAGGGAGCCACTAGAGACGGGCAAAAGAGCCGCGGGCAGGATTTGCAAACCGTAGATGCAGTTTGTTGCATCTATTTGCATGGGTGTGTATGTGCAAGACAGGGTGGAAAACAATACCTGATGTTGAGGAGTTTGAGGGCATTGAGCAGCACACCTTTCTTCACATCGTAATCAATCTTCTGATCTGTCCCAAAGCTCGGAGCTCGATTGATCTGTCAGGTAAGAGAGAACAGACACATTCAAAGGATGCTCAGTATTCTTTTCTCTTCTTGTTCTGCTTCATATCACTTTTTTCTCCTTTCTTATCAGTCCAACAGACAGGCTACGCAATTACAGGAGTGAGTTTAGAGCATCTTTGGAGAAAAGAAAAAAAAGATCCAGTGCAAGGAGAGAAGTAGTGAGAAAGAGATGAAAGTTGAGGGTTTTTTCTCTCTTTGACGGACACTTTGCAACTCTTAGCCTTTGCCTGGGCATAAATCCACTCTGGCACTGACGAGTGTATGCCCGTGCATTTAGAAGAGCATATTTGCGTCAGAGTGAATGCATACAAACAGATTGTGTGGGTTAATCGCTCACCCCATAACTGACCCTGGTTCCTGACTCTGTATCCTAAGATTGCTCGCAACAGCCCGACGCCTCGACGCGCACGTCTTTGCGAGCATCAGAGAACTGCCGTCGCTCAGCTCAGTGCCATCACGGACAATCAAGAGCGCTCAGAGAGATTCCGCTCAGCAAGAAACAGAAAGAGCCACCTCGGATTCGAGGTACAAAAGCAGGTATCATCTGGGGAGAAATTCAAGAGCAATGTACCATTCTTAACGGAACAATTTCCAGCACCAGTGCAAGGTATTCAAATATCAGTTATTATACCTGACACAACAAATCAATTCTTTTTACTCTTTGTTATGTTCCCACAGTGAGAAAGAGATTATGTGAGACAACAAAGGCTGCAAAAAATGGAAGAGAAGTGCAGAGGGAGGGTGAATGAACTGGCAACCGTGAGAGGAATGGTGTCTTTCTATGAGCCGACTTCAAATGACAATGCAACAGATGCCCAACGAAAGGCTGGCCGAGTTTGATACGGCTTGATTTTGGAGATAAGTCGGCTCTTTTATTAACAATGTCCAAAAGCCTTAGACCGCCCATTTTCTTTTTAACGTCTGGGTGATGTGGTCGTATGGGATAAGGGTTTATTTGTTGAGTAGCGAAGGGAATTTTGTCACTTTGTTGCTATAAATCAGTTCAACAAAATCAGAGGTTATGAACAGCAACAGTTAACATCACCTTAATAGACAATGTCCTCCTATTAATATATTTTCTGGTTTGTTTTCTCAATTCATTGACAATGTTTATGTACCCTGAAGTCAAAATTATCTGCTTTTATGAATGAAAATCACAGCCAACTGTCTGGGCGTCTAGCTGGAAATTCAACCTCTCCCAGTAGCCTTACTCTGCAGCCAACGTGAGTACTTGTATCAGAAACACTATTCCTCTAGTTCCCGTCTTCCTTTGGAAAAAAGCCGTTGGATACAGTTGAACACATCAAAGCAGGACAACAGCCAATCACAAATCGGGATTTCAGTAACAGAGCAAAACTGAGCTAATCACAGGTTTTAGTGTCTATTACAGATCCCGTTCTATCCACCAATCAGGAATGTGGGGTAAAGGACGGTAAAAGAGATGGATGGAAAAAAAGGCTGGCGTGCAGCATCAAGCTATTTGGAACCATGAGGTTTTCCCGAGCACCAAAATTTGAAAGCCCCTTTGGAGACAGCATGCAAAGCCTCTCAAGGGTTGTGGGGGTAGCTCTCTGTAACTCCATCCCTCCTACATCTGAACTACCCATTACTAATCCTGACATAAAGGTGCTCAGTGCTGTGTGGCAGATTCGGGAACAGTGATGTAAGATAATATTTACACCGCTGCTAGACTCCCAGGAACTGCGAGAGCCAGAGCGTGTGTGCGTAACCCCCCCAAAAAAGGCCGTAACTGCTGAAAGACTGCGCATTAGGATCACGAGGCAGCTATAGAAAATAAAATAAAGGAGGAAAAATGTAAATCTACACCCAAACTGACCTAAGAAACGTGACTGTTGTGATACCAGGAAGCTTTTTATTCTTGCTATTTCCTCAGAAACTCGATACTGAGCTGTGGCTGTCTGTAAATATGCATATAACCTTCCCTGGGCTGTCACTGCCTGAGTCCCTTTAACTAGTTTAGGCAATAACTCCATAAATATCACAGGTGAGCTACAAAAGCCTCACAAATATGAAGTGTGTTTGTACGGACGTGCCCTTGTAAGCGTGCGTGTGCGTGTGTTTTTTATTATTTTGTATACAGCAGCCATTTATCAGTACGGGGGTGATGAATGTGTTCTAGCACCATGAGCAAAACAGGAACAGAGAGACCCTATGCAACTCTTTCGCTCAAAAGAATGAAGTGTACAATCCTCTCTGTGCCGAGGAGGACGGCGCTCCACTTCATCCTGCAGTTATCTTATCAAAGAAAGCGAAACATTACTAAAGAAAAAATAAATAAAAGAAGGTCTGTGTTCATTTAGAGCGCTCGCCAATGTGACAGCCACGGTGAAAACAGTATGGCTTTAGAGCGCCGTAGCCCATAGGTAAGAGCCAGACTGGCAGTGATCCTGGTGACGCTCGTCTCGTTACTTGTCTTCGTTTCTTAGTTTGATTCGTGGTGTCAAGCTGTCGCAGGAGAGACTGGCATCGCAGCGCTCGCTGGCTTTCTTTGCTCTCCCTCAGCTGTTTTGTCTCTCACCTTCTTCTTGCTGCCAGCTGCGGAGCTCCCTAGTTTCTATTTCCACTCTTTCTGTCTCTCACCGTGTTTTTCTGACTGGTCACCACTGACCCTGCGCTCCCCTCCCGTCCCCGCTCCCTCCCCGTGCTAGCCCTCATTCTCCGGTCGTTACCTCTCTTCATTTTTCTCTCGCTCTCTGTGTTTCTGTGTTCTCTGTTTCCTCCCTGGCAAAAGGAAGTTGAACCAGTCTGGTCCTAATGAACCCCTGCAGGCTCCCAAAACCCCCCACTCTGATTTCCTTAAGTGACTCTGGCAGGGTCTTAAAGGAGCCCTCGGTTGCTCCAAGATGCATTCAATAAAAACGTCAGATGAAAAGATTAGAAACTCCTTTTTACTCATTCTTTGATTCGGTTCAGCTTCAGCGACGCATCGCTGTAGCCAAAATATCACTTGGTCAAAAAGCATATCGGTCTTTAATTCTTTCACAGGACCCTTTATCCCCATCTGATTACTGAATTAAACGTACAGAGATGAAAGGGTTATAACAAAAACAAAGACGGGAAATGTAAAGCTTTTATTTTCAGCACCTTGAGTCGTGGGATTGAGATGGCTCATAAAAAAAAGAGAAAACCGTAACCTGCCATCGTTCATGAAGACCACTGTGAAATACAGGCTGTTGCCGGGGAGCCTCGTGAGACTTTTTTTTAAAACCATCCATTTGGTTTGAATTTTCGGTGAACAGCAAGTCCCTCTACTGATCTTTATTTTGAGCACTAAAGTACAAACAAAACAGGGAGAAATGCAACCGGTAAATTTTACATGGCTTATTTAATTTGATAATGCCTGGTGATTTCCAAGTGGAAAATTCCATTCAGCCACTGGTTAGAACATGGATCTGTTGATGTTTGATCTGTTGAAGCATCTCATTCAAGTAAACTGAATTCACTTTTATTGATATAGCATCAAATCATAACAGAAGTCATCTCAGGGCACTTGATACATAATGAAGTTGCGGCATTATAACATTAGAATTGAGATCTAAGTGTGTTGCCCAAGGATCGCCAGTAAGCAAATATGAGCCAAACAGCACAATAAATGCCTACCAACGAGATCACTATAAACCGGGTCATAGGTCGTTCTGCGCAACTACAGAGAATAAAGTCTCCACTCGTATTATGATGAGACGCTAACTGATGCTCTGTCTGTTGTTATCACTTCAATTATGAATAAAACCATTAACCTGGCGATGACGATGCGTCTCGCTCGCTGCTAAAAATGCAGCGGACGTTAAACAGTTTGTACCTGTGGCTTCTGCAGCTTCGCCGCACAGACCCTAATAATATAGCAACGGCACCGGATCAACAACAATCAGCTGCTTTATTTCCACAACAAATTGCCACCCCACATCGACATTTATTCTGCGTCTGGAATGCTCTCTAAAACAAGTACAAGGGCTGCTCGTGATTAATCGGTTCAGAAAAACGACCCCCTCTTATTATTCCTGGCAGAGTGTAAACAACCACTGCTTTGACAAGCCTCCCATTTTGCCCCGCACGCTCAAGGGTATCAGCACAGTTCAACCGCTGTCAGAATGGAGTGTTTGTTGCTGCACAATGGTGGAATGAGAGAGGGAGGCAGAAAGGGAGAGGGGGAAACCGAGCATGAGTAGTAGAGCGACAGCAAGACAGACAGCCAGCCACCCTGTTAAGTCGCTCTCTTGTTTCAGCCGTCTTATCAATCACCGTTTTGTTCTTTTTGTGGCATTTTACGTGGTCCACTCGGATGCAGGGACACTCTAGCGGAGTCTGGTAAAGGTCCTGGAAGTGAGTGGGACACTATTTAGCTTTGCTGACCTCCCTTGCTCTTTGAAGACATGGAAAAGATGCAAGGGATACAATCCAAGGTAGTTAAATGCGGTTTAAGTGGATCTAGTAAGTCACCTATACACAAAATTCAAAATGCCAAAGAGTCTTCAAACAAAAACAAATCATCAGTCACAATCTGAAGTCCAGAGCTGACTGTCACAAACATGAAGGGAAAACATGTCTTCCCTTCAAAGATGCCACAGAGCCAGCTGTAGCTGCTGCAGTTCCCTATGTCACTCATAAACGTGCATCTTCCTTCTCAATCACACGTGCGCACACAAACACACTGACACTGCCGTACACGCCTGATGATAAATGACTAAGAGTTGGTGTATGTTTTCAACTGCCCCACATACAAAGCCCGTGCGCACCTAATTTGATACTTATTCCATGAAATAGTCATGTTGGGGGAAAATGGATGTGGATAGAGACAGACAGTCCCATACATCATTCTAATTATTCTTTAATAAACCTCTTTTAAGCCGGGGAGTGGCTCGCAGGTCACTACTGCCACCTAGGGTTTACAAGTGGAAGGACAACCCCTCAGAGCGTAAGGACGATATCCATGTACATTTAAACAAGAATGAATCCCACTAAGTGCCAAAGATTAATCAAAGACAAAAGGAGAATGAAAGGTGGAAGAGGGCAAAAGAGACTCGGAAAGATAATTGAGAATATCAGACTGTATGTATTCTCCTCTATCATTTACCCTAGCAAATTCAATCATGAAGGGATGAAAATTATTTGGAGAGCACAGGTAGCAAGTAAATTCCTCTTTAATCACTCTGAATACACAATAATGTTCGAGTCGGCTGTAGCAGGTGTTAGGAAACACTTCTGAAATTTCCTCAGGAAATATGTGAAAGGCAGGCTAACCTCTAAATCCATCCTCTAAGAGTAGCCGGAAAACATCTCTACTCTTTACACTTTTATGAAAGGCTATAAGAACATTACATTTTTACCTCATTCTCCACAGATTAAATAGAATTTCTACTGGAAATCTGAACAAGTGTGAGCCACTATTTATTCCACCCAATCATGAGACGGGTGGAATACTGCATTGGAGTACTGCATTAGCAGTATTTCCTCAGATCCAACTCATTTGGTGTCTGTATGTGGTTGGAAAATAGGAAAGTGTGAAAACTATCGATGTGTTTGTCTCTGTGCATCTGTTTACAGTTGCCAATGCAGATTACTTCCCACAAACACTCCAAAGAAAAGGGAAGTCTGGATTACGTTGGCTCTGATGGGCTGGAAGGACAAACCAAAACTCATCTTGAAACAATCCGAGACACAAAGCACACAAAGAGGGGAAAGTTGCAGGAAGGGGTGAGGGGAAGGGTGAAAAATCGCCACCCATGAGGAAGCAGCCCAGCTGCAGACTGTTGGTCTGTTTTTGTAATGGCCAGTCACACATACAAACACACAAACAGCCCGTGACGAGCAAGCCCGTGCCACAGTTTGCCTAACCACGCCCGCCTCATTAGCTGCCAATCATTTTGCACGGCGGTCCTAAAAAGGGGGACAGGACACGAAGAAAGAGCACATGAGACGGATGAGGGGACGGTAGTGAAATTGTTGCCGTCAACAATCAAGCTGCCTTTGTGCAACGCTATCTTAACATGACACATAAAACGCAGTGAAAGTCGCCCAGCTTCTTCCTTCTCTCTTCCTGAATAGGCCCGTGTGTGTTTCAGAAGAGTAAAACCTGCCAACCTCACTGAATAAAAGCAAGACTATGGGCTGGAGTCGGTAAGCAGATGAGGGTAGCGTACCACACACTACAGAGGGCTATTCCCAGAGGGGCAAAGACCATTCATCCAGACACACACGCACAGACACACACGCGGACAGGGAGCAGAAGATTTACACAAAATCGCAGACACATCCTCGGCTGTATCTCTCATGATGTGTTTAACGTCCAGCCGAACACAGTACAGTACCAAACACTGCAAACATTCACACAGTGCAAATCAAATTTAGACACGCTAACTTACATTCACTTCTGCACACACACACACAAGCACACCGTCACATGCTGACTGTAGCCCTAACAAGCAGGCCGACCAGCCTCTAAGCTGCCTGGAGCCCGGCACTAGAGAGACAGCTTCGCGGGGACCGGGGAGGTTTCTAATTATTCATGCTCACTACAAGCACTTGTTTCTTCTTATTTAGAGTTGACCAGCTGGAGCTTTTTTATGCTGCATGTGGGGAAACAGCTTAAAAAATGAAGTGAGCCAGAGCCTGTAATGAGGCTGGGCCTCAGTTCACTGGTCCTTGTGCTGGGGGTCCGCGGGTACGCATCAGGACCTCGTGAGAACGCTAAATTGCGCTCTTTGTCAGATTCTGTTTCAGGGGTGGAAAATTTAAAGCAATAGTTTTGTGTGTGTGTGTGTACACGTCTTGTCCTCTCCCGTTTTTATATTTTTCTCTGTAAATTTGAAACTATTTGTCATGCCAGCTTACAGGCCACGGGCCCTAAAGAGGCTGCAGGGTCGAGGGGTGCGGGGCCGTAATATTGTCCCGCTGCTGCATTTCCCCAACAAGTAAATGCACTCCTTACACCTGACGCTGGATTTTTTGAAGCTTGCTGGCCCCTTTGGCCTGTATAGTGCCATCTGATAACAATACTACATGCTAACAGAATTCATGAGCTTGTGCCACGAGGCAACTACTGAGCTAAACAGAACACGTGCGGCGATTTTTACTTTTCTCCTGGTTTGCTTCGTTTTTTTGTTTGTTTTTTTTCTGGGTTTTTTGCTTTTAAAAGAGAAAGAAAACACTCAATGAACCGCTAAGAGCAAAAGCCTTGGCCTTGGCGATAGAAACTACAGTCTAGGCAGAGAGGCGTGTTTGAATGCGTGCTTGGATATGCAAGTGAGTGTGTGTGCGCGCACTTGAGTGTGCGCCTGCATGAAGCAAAGATCACGGCTCAATGAAACGCCTTTCCTATACGAAACACAGATGCTGTCTGGGCTGGTTTAATGAAAGTGAATATCTCAGGTTACGCCATTTGAGCAAGTGCGTGTATGTGTGTGTCTTTGTGCGTGTGTGTGTGCCTATGTAGTGCTGATGTTTTGAATGTCAATAGGAGGTAAAACCTGTGTTGAAAACTCTGCTGAATTAAGACAAGGATCGCACAAAAGCCTGTCTCTCTCCCTCGCTCTCGTTTTTAGCTTCCCGTCTCCCCTTTCTCGTTTTGCTTTGAGCACAATGCGCCTTCTTTGATGGCTGGCCGTGGTTTGAGACTCATCACCCCCTTGCCTTTTCTCTACTCACCGGTGTGACAAGCTACTTAGCAGGTGTCTGCAGGTCTGTGGAGTGTCCCTCTTTATTCCTCTGTGTTTGTTATCAGTATATTTCCAATGATATCTCTGTGCTTGTGTCCACTTACAAAGAGATAGTGTACTGTATCACAGAGGGTTTTTCCTTTTTTTGCAGTTGCAACAAAGAGGCAAATGCATCCTCTAACACAGGAGTTTGGAGCCTTATTTTGAATATCACGCTGCCCCACTGAAAAAAACCCTAGTGTCTCCTTTCTGAAGGTATAATTGGAGGATGTGAAACACAACCTTTTTCTTCTTCCCTCTCCATCCTCCTACACGCTCTCAAAAACAGCTGACAAAAACACAAACGCAAAGAACAGGGATAATATGATCTGACAGTTTCTTGTATATGATACCATCTAGCTTTCACGTATCCAACTGGCTTTTGAGTCTACGCAGGTTGAACATTCATTTCCTGGTTGTGAGTTTGCATGTCCGACAACCAACTCTGACATTTAAAAGAGCAAGAGAGGACAGTGTCGGAACAGCAGTCTGGGTGAAGCCCCAACGAAGCATGGCACGTGTAATTCACAGTGACACCAACAAGGAAACCTGAGTGGTGGGCGTCCACAAATCCAGAACAAACCCGTAAGACCTAGATTGTGGTTCAATTTAATTTCTACTGTTTCGACTCGAGGGCAGGAAGAAAACAGAAAGTTAAAACAAATGGTGAAATGGGCTGAAATAGATTCAGTTTACTACAAAATGTTGCAAAGCGATCTGCTGAAAAATTAAATTTAGACCTGAGGGCTTGCCATAGGGTACCGTTTGTGGAAACCAGCCTATGGGCCCGCCTGCTTGTTTGCGTCCCTGCTGAATAGCAACGAACGTCGACGGGCTAAAAAGTGGTAATAAAGTTATTTTCAATCTTGACAGTGTACGCAGTGAGGATTTGAGAGGGGGTCTCTTTGCTAGCAACTATCCCCTGACTAATCAGTTGAATTTGGGAAATAAATTATTGTTGCTGTAAATGTTGCGTGAAAGAGAAGCAGGGTTGTGTGTTTGTGTGTGTGTGTGTGTGCGTGGGATGTTAATTGATGAGACTTATAGAGAGCTGCTAGTAGCACAGGGGGGATCATTACTGCTGGAGTGGAACAACTGCATTCACGGCTGTTTGCTATGTCTCACACACACGCACACACACGCACACACGCACGCACACACACACGCACGCAC
>NW_005187462.1:1132878-1137934 GCF_000239375.1 Pundamilia nyererei
TCAAAAGGAACACCATCCTCTTGCTCTCTCTTGTACATCCTTTTGTCTTATACTGCAACTGCTCGGCTACACAAGAAATGTCACGTAGGGTAATAATAGCACCCTAATTCCAAGATGACAGAAAATGCCAGCACCTGAAAATACCAACCAACTATCAAATGTCACTTTGTTTCTCCAAAATCTCAGAAAAAAACCTAAAAATGTTATTTTGGGTTGGCATGATGGGGGGAAGAAACCCCAAACAATTATCCCCAAGGCATTTCCCCATCCTCGAGTCAATTTGTGGGATGGGGGTGGAGGTGCAGCCACTTTGGGTTAAAGGATTTAGGTCACACTTTAACTCACTTGCTGACATCAGAGCAGTGAGATAGAAATCCTGGAGTGGAATCTGAATTTGACTCAATCTCCTGCGTGCCTGACACTCGAGAGACTGACACTTGAAGAATTACTAGTCAACCTGCTATTCTGGCCTATATTTTAAAGCCTGCAGGGGGGTATGGGGTGGGGTGTCTTTATCGTGTCTTATAGGCTGCTGTATATTCATGCATTTCTGTATGCATCTATGGGTGTGCATGAATGCCCGCATGCGTGTAATCAAGCATGCATGGCTGCGATTGTGTGAGTTCCTTTCATTTTACGAGAGTCTCTCCGTGTGTTCGGAGGCGCGTAAACACGTACTGCAGACCGTGCGGGTGTTTGTGTGTGGGGACCAGAGCGTGTGGGCACAAATCAGTGTGTGTTTATGCTTTCTGTCAGTGTGCGGTAACGTCTCCCTGTCTCCTGCTTATACCACATTACATCAGTCTGGAGCCGCTGTCACTTCAGTAGCAGCGCAGACAGGTGAGACTTTACAGAAACGTTAGAAATCACAGAAGACAGAATACAAGTGTACCTTCACTCTTTGTTGAAAGTGTTTTTAAAATAGCACACACAAATAGTAGCTTAGCATGACATACTAACAGTATACAGAAAAATAGTAATAGTAGTCTAGAAATTAAATATCTCAAATTATCTAGTGAAATCACGCCTCCAAAATATATTCTAGCTTTTGAGAGAAACACACTTCTCCAATTTAACCAGCTTTACACACATGCATGCTGTACATATACTGTAGATAAACAGAATTATACCTCCAATAGCCAGGGTTTGAGTTTGCGGTCCAGAATAATGTCAAAGCCCAGGACCTCGAAGCAGACGCTGTCACTCCCCGGTGGCTGGCCAGGGCGACACATGCGGTAGGCGTGCAGCACGTGGGGCTCAGCTACTATTAATGTCTTCACCACCAGCTCCTGGCAAGACAGACACACAAAGCCAGAGAGAATCAGCCAGCTGCATTTACAAAGAGAACTCAATTGTACTTTTTTCTTTAGTAGGTTTCGTTTATCCTAAGAAGCCATAGGCTGTGGGCTTCATAGCTGCTGATTAAAAGGTCTCCTTAATCAGGAAATGGTGAAATTAAAACTCTTTGCTTTAATTTCATTTTAAAACTGCAGATAAGGGATTGTACCTTTGTATTTAGGACAAAACTGACAACGAAGCAATGGTGACGGACACACTAGAAATGCAACCCACAGACATGCTCCACAGAGGCGCGAATGAAATGTTTATTTAATCCTGAACTCGAATGCGTTATAAAGACAGTCTGTCGGTTTAAAAGCTAAAGCCTTTTGAATTGCTCTCACACAGAGACTTTCACAAAAGTTGGTGGTGGTCCATCTCCGTTGCTTGTGGTGCCCAACCTGTGCGCATGTTTGTGCTTGCACCTATCTGTGCTGGCTGCTACCAGCCTGCCTACTCCCAGCGTGCAACTGGGGTAAACATGCTCAGTCTGACACACACACACACAAACACGTTGCACATAGCTTACCCTCACCAGTCAAGCCCCACACAGTGCTGCTGGCCTGCAGTTTGCCCAGTCCAGACTGACTGCTGGGTGCAGGAGAGGTGTATGGTGGTCTGGCCCTGGCCTGATAAGGCTGCACCCCCCTCTCCCTTTTCTATCTGTCTGTCGCTCACACACCTCCAACCATATGACAATCCATCCACCCGTCTGACCCCACAGGCTGCCCAGCACAAACACCTGGTCCCACTACCACTGTTTATGCCCAGAGTCCCCAGCAGTGGCTGGTGTATGCACACGCGTGTGTGTCCTTTGTCCCTGCCCACATCACCTCCCTCCTTATCCTGAGCCCCCAGCACTGGCCACTGCCTCGCACCTTATGTGTGTGGATGCGTGCCTGTATCTTGCTAGCTTTGAGCTAGAATGGTTTAGCCTGCTCCTTTTTAAATCACTTTATTCATTTTTGTTTTTGTAATCTTTATATTTATCCAAATACCAAATTAATACACAAGTTATTTTTTTTCATGTTTCGATCTGTGGCTTCCTTTGTTACATTTACGTAACAGTATCACTGGATTAAACGAGGCACATTAAAAATAAAAAACCAAAAGGAAATATTCTAAAATGCAATAAAGGAAAATACTGAGTATATGGAGAATAAATACTGCATTACTCTGTCAGTGATGTATTATTCTGTCAAGGAAACTAATGCATAAAAACATGAGAATTTTTACATATGAACAAACGTATCTTTACATGTTGGAAAAAGTCTAAAATGCAGTTTCAGATTTTTTCGTTTTTATTTATTTATTTTCGCCTCAGTGTGTGTGTAAATATAAAAATATAAAATCCATAACTAGCTCATTTGTAGTCAGACGCTGTTTTCAAAATGACCCCTGTGGTGGACCACCAGGTGGCTCCACTCACACCCGGTGTGAGGGGAAGTGAGAGGGTTGGGCTTTTGGCGCCTTGAGTGTTGAGTTGTGTGAAGCCGAGATTAAAGTTGAAGTAAAATATTGAGATCTCTCGTGTTATCC
Organism: Pundamilia nyererei; assembly: GCF_000239375.1. NCBI lineage: Eukaryota > Metazoa > Chordata > Actinopteri > Cichliformes > Cichlidae > Pundamilia > Pundamilia nyererei. The sequence goes on from NW_005187462.1 coordinate 1,135,756, forward strand.
TTTCATACCTCCACATTGGTGACCCCTGGGGCGAACATGCTAAGGTCCGAAGAGGAAGTCAGCTCCTGCCTGGAAGCATCGGCGGCTGCCGGACTGCCACCTCGGCCTACAGCTGCTTTTGCTGCTAGCTTGCGACTATAGAGCGCCTGGGCATCGTGCAGCGTTCGTTATCCCATTTCCCACATCCAGGATTTTTCCGCCCCAAAACTTGATTCTGTTCATCTGGAACGTAGCGTTTTCATCCAGGTGACTTCTGAAGAAGTACGTGAAAAGGAAAAGATCACCTCTGAATCGAGGAGGGGGGCTGAGGGTACATCGTTCACCGTGTTACAATGCTGTGAGTGCAGCCATTCTCCAACTCTCTGTGAATGGTACTCATGGACATTGATCAGTGGGCTTTGATCAGTGAGCTTTGATTAGTGGTTGTTGATCAGTGGTCACGATTTGCATATTAATGATCAAGAAACTGACCTCACAGCCCATTGATCATGTGACGTTTCCATCAGCCGCAAACGCTCGGTGGTTCCCGTTTCATGGTGTTGTTGCGTTTTTGAATCGGCGCATGCTCTATCACACCTGGGGGTCCGGGCCTCAGCTCCAAACAAGGGCAGGCCTTCGCAAATCTGTGTAGGAATGGGCAGTGGCATGCGTTTCATGCCAGCGCGCAAAGGTCCATAGACACACTAAGGCACCCCTTGCGCCATTCCTCATCCCTGGCAAACGTTTTGATCATGTGCAATTTGATCTGATGGGTCCCCTACCACAAGGTTATAAGCTACTGTATCATCTGGTGGCCAGAGGCGGTCCCCCTGTCATCCAGGACCGCGCGGTGGTGGCCAGGGCATTTTTGTCAACTTGGGTTTCGCATTTCCCCAGCTGACATTACCTCTGACAGAGGCCCCAGTTTGTTTCGGAGCTTTGGGCTGCCATAGCTGATGGCCTGGAGGTCGGGATCCACTGCACCACTGCGTACAACCCGCAAGCTAACAGGATGTGTGAGCGGTTCCACAGGTTGCTTAAGGCTGCGCTCCATGCTTCTCTAACAGGTGGCAACTGGGTTGACTCCCTACCATGGGTTTTGTGGGGGTTGCGGTTAAGGAGGATCTTGGTGCTTCCAAGGCTGAACTGGTTCTTGGTCAGCCCCTATGTGTTCCCAGGGAATTCTTGCCCAAGAAACCCCCCAGCCGATCCCCCACTCCTTCAAGTGGACTCGGCTCACATTCCTAGTCCAGTGCACCATTGCCTGCCTGACACCTTTGACCCAAAGACTTTAGAAACTTCTAAGTTTGTTTTTGTCAGGCACAATTCCCACAGGACACCACTGCATCTGCTGTATGACGGCCAGTTCAGGGTCCTCAAATCGAGTCAGAAGCATTTTGTTTGAGACTTCGGGGGTTGTAGGGAGACTGTATGTGTTGATAGACTTAAACCTGCACCTAGCGGGGCCTGGCGCCTGTTGCTCGGTCAGGCCTCCTCCGGGGTGCAGGGGGCCCTCGGGCCTCCGGCCTCTGGGCCTGCGGCTCGGTTCACTCTGGCACAGCTGGCTGCCGGCAGAGCCGGCGGGCACGCCGGTGCAGCCCCCTCTAGCTTCTGCTCGGTGGCTACTGGGTGACGCCTCGTCTGGGGATCCTCAGCCCTTCCCAGGAGGGTGGTACGGATGCCCCTCCGGTTGTCCTCCTTGGGCTCTCGCACTCTGGGGCCTCTGGATGTCTGGAGCCTGGATCTCCTCCATGCCTGCTTCATGCCCTGGGGGACGGGGCTATGGCTCTCTACTTCCTCTTGCAGACCATTACATGTGGAAACCATTTGAATACAAGCGCGCTGATCCACACAGGTGTGCACACGGGTGTTCACTGCTCGTAGACTTAAATTACACCTTTCTTGGCTGCTACTTCAAAGCACAGTGTGCGCTGTCTGTCCTGCGTGCTGCACAACAACATTGAATATTTAGTATTTACTGCTGTTTACACTTAGCTAGATTAATGCGATGGTGTTGTGTTTAGTATGTTGCTTTGGTTGTTTTTTTTTTGCTTGTTTTCTATTCTTTTTCTCTCAACAGGTGATCCAGAAGATTTTTTTTCTCCCCCCCTTTCTCACTGTCCCTCTCCCCTTCTGTTTTTCTTTTCCTTCCTCTTTCTTTCTCCCTTTCCTATCCCTCACTCATGTCTGTCCCGTCTGT
>NW_005187462.1:1142616-1147478 GCF_000239375.1 Pundamilia nyererei
CAGCTTCTTGTTTAAGTGAAAATAAATGGAAGGTTGTCTTTTTGCGCTAGTAATGTTGTGGAGTTGTATTTTGTCTCGCATCAATTATATCGTCAGTTATATCATTATCGCAAATTTTCAAATATATATCGTGATAAATATTTTTGGCCATATCGCCCTGCTCTATGTACAATATTCTTAACCTGTACAGACAAATCTTTTGGCAAACACTCTCTGACTGCCTGACCATGAACACTGGCAGGAAGAGTCGGGGCAGCCTGCTAAGGTCTGCATGGTAACAAAATGTAAGAGGAGAGATGAAAAGAGAAGAAGAGGGGAGAGGGCGCAGAGAGCATAAATACAGAGTTGAAACAAAGCACAGTGTGTGAGTGCAAATGTACAGCACTAACACCAAAGTGGTGCAACTTCTGAAGAAAGCTCAGAGAAAAAGAGAAAGAAAAGAGAAAACAACACAGAGAGCAAGACGAGAGGTGGACGTTCTGGCTGAGTCAGGAGGTGACACGCGGTGTTACTAAAGGACAGAAAACAACCAAGAAAAACAAGAAAACTAAGTAAAATACAGGAAAGGAAATGTTAGTTCCTTCACCAAATGGAGCACATGGACACATCACACAATGTGGATATGAGACGGGAATAAAGAGGGGAGAAAAGAAAATGTTATCTAAACAACACATTTTCCCAGCAAGTAATGCGCATGCCACATGAACATGAAGAAACATTAAAATGAAAAAAAGAGGCAGTAAGGAGAAGAGATAAAAGCTTTCCTTGAGTACAGAATAATAACCAAAGGGATTTCATTTTGGTTTTGAGTGGTGGTAGCATGAGAGCAGGCCGTAAAGCAGGGAACAAGTACTGAGGGACCACACAACTCAAATGATTATGGACAGCAGGACAAAGACTCAAGGTCAGGGATAAAAGAGAAAATAATACTGAATACTGAGCGCATGAAGAGAACCTAAAAAAATGGGTCAAACAGAAAGGAGCAACTAAAAGAGTAGAAACAGAAAGATAAAAAGGCGCATGACCGGCATGGATGGATGTACAAATTTAAAAAAGGAGGAAAAAAAGAAAAATCAATGAGAAGGTGAAGGAATTTTACAAACAGACAATGATGAAAGAAAATGAACAAGGTTAAAGTGTTTGGATGAGCAGGGAGCAATGCCAAATCGGGAGAGCTCACCCTCCAGGAATGATGTTTCCACTGAGCTCTTCCTGGAGTTAAACAAGCTCACAGAATCACTGTCATAACAAATCATATCAAGCCGTAGCTCGTCCACTTGTGCATTGCGTGCAACGGGTGTTGTTAGCAGGAGCAGCATGTGTGTGTATACACACACATATATATGTGACAGCCTGCGTACAGATTACTTCTGAGGATGAAGTCATTCACTGTTTGCATTTGTGGAGTGTTTTGTTATCATACTCTACATCCTTGCTTTTGGAAGTGGACGTCAGGCGCAGCGCGTCTGAGTGTAACTGTATCTGTGTTTGCACGTGTTTTGGGTGGACTGCCCACGTACAGAGACGTCGCCCCAGAATTTGGCCACATCATAGTCATTGGTGCGGAGGAACTCGGTGAACCAGCTGATGGACCTCTTGCTGCCTTTGTCCACCGTCTCATCTCGCTCAAAGTTCTCGTTGTGTTTGTTGACCGAGTAGTTGGTCAGATGCATGTAGAGCTGGCTCTGTGGAGAGAAAAGGGAACAATAAGAGGCTTTTTGCATTACACGTGTCTCTTTTACATAACTAGCCTGATATAAATAAATATGCTCAAAACAAGCTTTGCCCTTTTCATTTATATGGAAGAATGCAGTATATCTGATGATAATTCGACTAAATGTGACTGCGGGATCCAGCGTTTGGAGTGAATAACAATAAAAATTCTTTTTACAAGCTCTGTTCAGGAGTGTTCGTGAATTTATACTACAGAGCACCAGCTCACAATATGGTGCAAAACATTTTCTCTAAAAGTAAAGTAGGTAAATAAGACTGAAGTAAAAATATTGCATGCTAGTCCCTTGGCAACTTGAGATGGTGGAATGAGTGTTATAGTAAAAGAAATAAAGAATATATCACTGTGTGAACTGGGAGATTATCAGTGATGTATTTCAGAAACGCTCCTTGGGTGATTTCCACTTATTCTCATGAGAATAAGTGGAAATCAAGCCAATAGCTCAATCTTACAATCACAGACCTGCAAAATCTTAAGAATATAAATCTGAGTTATAGTGCCCAATAGTGTATGGTTAAAATGTTTTATTGGATGGTTGTCTTTAACTTTTTGTATCCCTCTCTTTAAACACCATCCCTTACACCTGAAGACAATACATCCTTGTCCTTAGCCTACAAGGTAATAACCGCTGTGACCGCAGGCCACTCCAGCACCTGATGGCTGTCTGGAAGCCACTCTCTGTGGGATTAAACATCCATCTCCATGGCATGACTCACTCCATCATATGTCACAGACTAACACAACGCACGCTTCATGTCATGGGAGAGGTCCTGCATGTCTATGCGTGCACGTGCGCGCGTGCTCATATTTTAGATAAGTACCGTGCTTGATAGGAAGCGGTGATACAGGCATTACTCATGTAAATCTATTTACACACATTATGAGGCCGTGCCTTTCTTATGAGGACAAAAAGCAAGCACCCGTAACGTAAATCATTACATTTAAGGCGAAGACAAGTTTAAAAGACGGGGTAAGGTTAGGTTAAGGCCAGGGCAGCGGTTAGGGCTCGGCAAATAGCAGTAATGGTTAAGACTAGAGCAAACCTACAGGAATGAGTGTAAGCCACCATAATGTCCTCTGAACTCACTGAGTGCGTGTCTGCGTGCGTGCACGTGTGTGTATGTGCGTATGTATCCCATCATCAGCAACAGACTGTGCTTCAGCAGGTGCAGAACCTCAAGGCAAACACGAGCGGCTTGATATTACAGGAGACATCTGGCATGTGGGCATTTGTGTGCATACAGTATGTCTGCATATTTTGCGTCCGTGTGTGTGTGTGTGCGTGTGTGTATGTGAACAATATCAGTTATTGCCAATTGTGGACTATTTATATGTGTGCATGCATGTTCTTATGTAAAGACAACACTGTTTCCAACCTTTGTTTCATCTGTTTTTAATCTGATTGTGCTGAGTTGCACGAGGCTATGGCTGCAGGTCATGGAAGTGCATAATAAATAAAATGTTAGCAGTGCATTACTGAATTTATAACACGCTGAGCACTATATATGTATTGTTTTCAGTAATACAAATGCACCACAGTGCCATGCACTTTTATCAAACTCAAGAAAAAGGCGCAGGTGTGTGTGAATACCTGCATAATAGTAGCTTCATTATTTGTCACTCACCAGGTTGGCTTCGCTGGGTGCATGGTACTTCTCTGTGCCCATACGAACGAGGCCGTCGTTGTAAAGGAAAATGCGGAGAGGGTCACAGGAAGTGACGAGGATGTAGATCCGCAGGTCAAACTTGTAGCCCTCCATCAGAAAGGGCTTGTCTAGGTACTCCTGAACGATAAAGTGCTCCTGCGCTGGCAGCTTCTCACAGTTACGGATAAGTGAGATCCTGGATCGAGAGAAACTTTATTAATCCTCGGGGGGGAAATTATGGTGTCGTCAGCAGCATAATAAAATATGGCATAGTAAAGACAAAAAAGATAATTAAAAAAATGATAGATGGGAGCACAGCAGAGACCATGAACATGACTGATGACATTGGCACTGTCTTATATACATGTTGAAGGGAAAAAAAGGAGGGGGGCAAACAAGATACAGATTTTATGTGTCTCAACACAATATTTCATTTCAAAGTCATCTGGAAAAGTTGGAGATATATGTCTGGCTTGCTGCAGATGCCAATACTAGTGGTACTTTCAATCTTCGCATGCCAAGAATAGCTTTAGCCTACTAATCAATAGATGTAGTTGGAAGGAGAAGATAACAGTATGTCCTTACTGAGCACAAAATGATTAGAAATACTTTTATAATAAAGGCATTTAGCATTAATAGCTGAGAGGGTCAGAGTCATGCCCTGATGGTATTCAGTGAGCCTCCACAGCCTTCAGTGAAAATATGTAAAAATGAGTCCAGTCTAGTTTGAACAGGACGAGCTGTCTGGCGCTACGACGCATTCGACCATCCAAAAATGCTGTTACTCTATTCATTAACTTGCCATCTAAACAGAACGGTTTGAGAAATGATTGCGCATGAAGCAGACAGGTACAGCGCAAATAATGGTTTGTCTGGGCCATAGCCGGCCAGCATCTGGAGATTATTGTGATTTTCTGTAGCCAAACTCCATTCAGTCTAAATGGCACAGTGCATCACATGTTCTAATAGGGTCATTTAGCCATGCGCAGGTTAATAGCAGCAGACAGTGCGCTCCGTTTTAACCTCCACTCTAATTCATTTGCTTTGGTCTCATGTCACTGGCACTCAGTTCTTATAAAGAGCAGACTGTTGCCGGCTGGACTTAAGATGTGTTTTATTAGTTTGTGTACGTCCACGTGGTTGTATGTGTGAGGGGACGACATTCGCAACAGTGTGCGTCTGTCTGAATGTGTGTGGTGTACATACGTGTGCAGTGCGGGTGAGGGGTCATTTTTAAACGATCTTCCACTATGCGCGCACAAAGCGACTGACCTATATCACCATCACTCATAGTTAAAGCAGACTCGGGCTAACCTGATTACGTGCACAGCCAGGAAGGCTCCATTATACGCAAGCGAGCAGGAACACTGCACACATAAACGCAACACAGGGCTAAAATGTGGAGAACTGATTGCTCCAAAACAAACGCACACAAAAGTAATTTAACTATTCAAGAGTGAGGTCAGAAATCAGAGGTCAAAAAT
>NW_005187462.1:1147593-1157620 GCF_000239375.1 Pundamilia nyererei
ATTTAGTCTTTCAGGTTATGATCAAATAAGGTCTTAGCTAAGCTTGATTAAAAAAAATTCATTACTTGTAGATCTACTCGAGTATAATGTCGCTGTTACTTTGGGTTTATCAATTAGCGGCGACTTCTCTACTACAGACGAGCGTTTTACCTGCCTGCTTATTGCAGCACTCAAAGTTTTTTCAGTTTTTATGTGGAGGGGGGATTTCATGGACGATGTGAGGGGCTTTCCAAACAGGCAGACAGAAAGCTGAATGATGAAGACAGGGTTAACAGTGTTAGTTAGTCGAGTGGAAGTAGCAGAGGAGACGACATGATTGATGAGCCAGGGTGTCAGATAATCACGGCCCACTCTCCCCTGCCTATTTAATTTGGCACTGGAGGGGATCTCGCCTTTTTAAGCTCTGCACGCGCTTTTATTTTGTTTCCCTTATAACAAGCTGGGCTTCAGACACAAACAATAACTTCATTTAGTTGGTTGACGGAAAAATAAATTACAGGGGGTAGATATAACTTAATTTCCTGCCGCGTCACACCATGCAAAAAAAAAGGAGAAAAAAAAGAGAAAAATCTAATCTTGTGAGCCGCCTGCCGTTGAGTGGTCGAGCTAAACTCATCATCTTTCATATTCTTAATGTATTGCAATAATTCAGCCTTTGCTGCCTTTTATTCTTTAATAAATAAGGGCTTAGTGCAGCATGGAGTTATAAGTAATGCGCACATTATACCAGAAAGGACAAATTCAAAGAGAATTAGAGGGAGAGGTGAAGCACGCTGAGTTATTTGTACTTCAATATCCCCACCTATTGGCGCCAGTGATGATGGCACTCCAAAGGATTTCTTCATACACACACTTCAGGGATCATATTTTCAAAGAATAATAAGTCAGAAAGAATATTAAATAAATATCTGGGATTTTCAGAAATTTCAACATATTCTACAGAGCTTGAGATAGAAATGGTGCAACATTCAAACCAGATTATTTTCCCATATTTTAGCCTCTAAAAATATTCCATCTATTCATTTATTTATTTTTCTATCCTATAAAACTGTATTAGCTACAAGAACCAGCCTGGCCTGAATATTTAAAACCGAAACCACTTCACTTCCTTTCCGCTTGGCTATGTGACTGTGAGCACCACACAGCTTAAATCGACCCTGACTGCCTGCTTCATGTCAGAATATGAAATACAATTTAGGATATTTACCTTTTTCTCTTTGATATTAAATAGCAAAAAAAGAATGAGCTGCATCATCAGAGCGCCGTGCCCCTCCACCCCCTGGACCTCCTCAGGATCTATCGAACGCACACTGTTTTGCATAATTTTTGTCTGCCTCCTCCTTTAGGCACACCTCTCAATATAATGCCAAAAACATCACTGGTTACATCTTTGAAAGTTACTCAAGTTGCTCATCAACAAAAGCTAAACAGTTCAAACCAGGTCAGTTGTGTTGCTTGCCGGGGTTTTGTCTCTTTGCTTGCTTACAGTGCACACGTGTACCTCATACATTAAAAAAAAATCCAAGTCTCTGTGCTTGCATTTGGTCTCTTCATGTTTCAACCCTCCTGTAGTCAAAACATACAACGGGCGCATGACATCACAAGCATGAGATAGGCACTCAGCCCATGGGACCGCAAAGTATGAAATATGCATTCAGGTGCCACAGCCGGCTCATCTTCTGATAAAGCGATGCTATTGAGAGACGGAGTCCCCTGCAGCAGCCATCGTTGTCCATTTTCTAATCTGACTGGTCTCTGCTGATGGTGCCTCATAAAGGACTCCAATAATCACATGCAGAGACCTTCAGGGGGGGAACTACAGTAACTGCCAGCAACCATGTGTGCATGTGTGTGTGTCCTCCAATGGCGGCGATAACCTCTGATTTATGGAGAGTGTGACCATCGAGGACAATGAAGCCCACAATGAGATTCACCACACCCTCTCAGCTCAAATACTCAATCTGGTCCCAGCTATAATGCTATTTCCACAGACACCCATGTCAGGGTCACAAACCTCTTATTGCCTTGTTTTGTTGTGCTTGTCCTCCATTTGCTCTAGCGCTAATTTCCTCCTTCACCCACTTACTTATCATCTCCTTCAGCTACTCTCTCCTTCTGCTCGCTCCGCTTTCCTCTGGATGCGTACAGATTGCACCAGCGCGCTCGCTAGCCTCTGACCTACCCGTGACCCATGGCTCCGTTGGCAGGTTTGACTATAAAGGTCTTCTGCTTGCGTTTCCTGCGTAGCTCTTTGACGTAGTTCTGGAACTGAGTGTACTCAGCAGGGAAGATCCAGGTTTTGGGTATGAAGCTGTACTCTTGAGGCTGGCACTTGATCATTCTGGAGAGATAAAAAAAAGAGAGTAACATAAATGTGTTTTATTCTCTCCTTTTATAACTATCTAGAGTCAGCCACTTGTAGTTTTTAAAGGTGCGGTTGTGCTTTCACTGCAGTGTCTACTTGTTTGTCTCCTAAGTGTGCAGTGCTGCAGACACCCTGTTGTACCTTGTAGCGCATGCAGGCTTTCACGCACATCTACAACTCAACTCGTCTTCTAATTTAGCCGGTGTTGTAAGAGAGGAACAAAAAACTTACTTGGCCATGTTTCTTGCTAGGCAGTCTTTTCGGCAGATTTCGCCCATCCCAGGGAAATGGTTAATTCTCTGCGACGGGACAAGCAGACATAATAATGTTGTTAGGGCCATTACGCCACTCAATTTCACCCCCACCCCTTCATAAAAATGAGCACATTAAAGGCAGCAACCTGAAGTGAGCTTACAATGTTCTGACATTTATGCCCAATTACGGACTCAAAACAAAAAGGTGACGCTGAGACCTTTCTTAACCTTTATTTAGTTTACCATGGGTTTTTTTTATACTTTAAAGGTTGGGGAGGGAAGAGGCGAGGAAAAAAAAAAGATCAATCTCAACTCAGAGGGGCCAAGGTAATTGGTTCTGCATCGCAAGCTCCTGCAGTGACAGTTGAATGAATTGCTTTGAATGTGCCGAAAGGGAGGTGGGGGTATAGGAGAAACTCTGGGTTTTCTGTATTCTTTGACCAAATGAGCCTGAACAGGGGCGTTAATTAGGCTCATATGAAGTGAAACTTGACAGCAAACTCTCACAGTACATCACTAAAAGGAAAAAAGGAAAAATTAAAAGAGGGAGAAAGAGTAGGAGAAGGGAGGGGAAAAGGGAAAAAAAACAAGGATGCAGAGGGTAAAGGGAATGCGTGATTATTATCCAAACGAGACAGACGTAATTAGGGATTCGGAAGAGATTGCACAATTATGCCAATGCTGCGAGACGACGTGACTCGTGAGGGGAAATCAAAACCAATTGTTGAGGGACTTCTACTTTTCTTCTGAAAAATTATCTCATGAAGCACCACGGCAGCGTGAGGGAGCACTTAAAAAAAAGAAAAAACCTGACATCACCAGTTCTACGTGAAACATTAGCCACGTTACAACATGTTAAGCTGTTACACTATTTGTAATATTCAATCTACTTAGCTGAACTCTTGCTGCCCCTTTCCTAACAAGCCATACTATTCCTGACTAGCCTGTGATTTAATCGATCATTAGTGCCCAGTCTAATCAAATAAGCGCTCGAGAAGATGGATAGCTAATGCTCAGAGCTGACCGGGATCAGCCAAGTTCACTCAGCAGGGCGGGGGGGTCAAACAGAGGTAAGATCACTCTCAGACCAGCATGGAGAACTCAGAACAACTCTTGTTGTTCAGGGCCTTCTTATCAACTTCACAGGTGACGTCTGAAACCCGCCCAAACATCCCCTGCTGCTCACAACTTGTCAGTTTACCCGTCAATCTTCCCGTCTCTGTGGAAGATGTTCGCTCTCATTGGGCTCACCCCGCCTTACTATTTGCTCTCACTCCTCTGATGGTTTAAGGAGGCCAAGAAGCCAGACTCTGTCTTCTGCCAGCTTATCACTTTTCCTTTTGTTCAGTTATATTTTATTAAATTGTTCCTATTATGACTTATTTAATTGTTATTTAATTTTTATTATTGTAACTGAATGCTCTCATTCAGTTGTCTTCCAGCAAAATTCTCCAAATACCGCCTCCTTCCCATCTGTTCTCACCTCCTTTCTTTTTTAAATATACTCACAGTTTAATAGTTGTCATTTGGTGGTAGACAGAAATAAGGCAGACTGGTACTGCAAAGAGACCCTGGGTGGGATTGACCACATTGTACAGAAACACTTGGGTTCATCAGGTTCAGCAATCCCAGTCACGATCTTCATGGAAACAGCTGTTTCCTAAAGTGTACATATGATGCTTCCTGTGTTCATTTATTTGATCAAAAGCTAAACGTCAGCAGGTTTACACGTTATAAATTTCACATGTTGTGGTTTACACAACCGAAGGATAATAAAGCAGCGAACCCTCCTTTTCTTCACACACACACGAATGACCTTTTTTTGAAATTCTATCTTTAATTCTTGGCAAACCTCTGGTAGCTAAGATTTATTCACATTTCATTTAATAGTTTGTTCTGACTATGTAAGAAACGTCTATGGCATCTTAAAAAGTAGAGTTTTAATAGAAAAATCAGTTATAAGCAGCATGGTTATTACAGCATCTAAATCTTGTTTTTACTGACAGTGCATTTCAATCAGAGGCATCTTTCACATTCTTCTAATTAAACTCTTGAGGAAGGTAAAATCTCACCTTTCCTACTCAAATAATAATCTTTTTCAGACGTCTCGGTCCATATTCTTGAGCTCCAAAGATTAAGAGCCATATTTTCCTGGTCAGCAGAGGAATCGAACCCTTATCCAGAGAGCTCTCCTCTATTACCTCTAGGCCAGCGGTCCCCGACCTTTTTTATTCATAACACACGTGAAAAGACCCAGGAAAACCGAGTTAACGATCAAAACGATAACAAAATAACGCTGAAAACCGATAAAAACCCTGAAAACCAGACATTTCACACCTGAGCCTCGACTCTCGCGGCCCGGTACCAAACGGCTCACGGACCGGTCCCAGGCCCGGGGGTTGGGGACCGCCGCTCTAGGCTATTGAACCACTAACAAAGGTGTACTGACTTAACATGGTAACCATGTATACCTGATAATTCCTGAGCTCAGCGATTTTCTCATGCTGCACAGCTGAGTCGTTCCAGATGAGGTTGGCAGTCTCATCATCATCACGGGTCTTGATGAAGTCCATTTCATTGATGACTATACGAACTGTGAGGGAAACACTCTCATTAGATTGTATTCCATTAATAGAGTGAGACATGCAGCCACTTAAATAAGCTTTACATACACTTTGATTTTAGGAAAACACCCCCAGAGGATTGACTATACATATCCACGACGGCAAAACAACTCAATGATATTGATGCAGAATAAGAATAAGAAATGACCTGGACCCACAAATCAATTATTTCTGCTTTGCAGATCAATATTTCACTCAAACATTTTGCAAGGCTTAAATTTTGTTATTGCATACATTAGGGGAGGAATGAGACCCGGAGATTATAGATCAAAAAGCTCACAGCAATATTTACCATTCATGGCATGGTTGCAGAGCAGCCAATCGTAATGCCTCTCTTCAAAAAGATAAATTAATTGTCTGTAATGCATTCAAATCCCACTGGAAACCCCATAGTATGAGAGATAGGTGGCAAGCCCATTTGGACATTAATCCAACAACTATTCATTATTCAGCGAGTAATGAAAAATTCATATGCCCTAACGAAACAAGGTATTAATTAATTTCTTGAAAGCCTCCACAAACCTGGAGAAGGCTTGCCTAATGTTGCGTGTTTCCGATGTGACTTCATCCATCTGTTAACGTAGGTAGAGGCTCACAGTGTTTTGCTAACTGGAACAGGAAGGGTTTACATCACAGCAGGCCTATGCTTGCAGTTACTAGCAGGGCTTTGAGTCCAAAAAAAAGATTTAATCGGCCTTTCTTACACATCTTACTAAATCGACATCCTCAGGGTAGAGTCGGCATTCCCTTCTCAGTGTGTGTAAAGCAGATTTCCAACCACATACTCCCTAACCTTTAACCTTTTCTCGTAATGCTATCAATTCTGAAACAGAAAAAGACAGCTGCAAAAAAAGGTAACAGCAAAAATGAGCCATCTATCTGGCCCTTAGTGTTAATTTCCCTCCAAAATAGCTCTGCTCTACTCTCAGAATGGCCACTGTGAGGGTCTCGTCACAGCTAGCTGACTGACTCACAGCTGGACTTCCATCTACCTGCAAGATCCCTGCAGCATCCAACTTCTACTTTCTGCTGCTGACTCTTTAGTTTCATAGGTTGTAGTTCACCCCTGAGAGCCCTGCTGCCACATAGTATATTGAACATGGGAGGAATGCTTACAATGCTATTTCAGCCAATCTAAAAAAGCTCACCTCTAAGTTATATTACCTCAACAAAGATTTATGCATGTATATGAAGCCAAGCTGTCTCTTTGAGAAGTGTTTTGCTGGACTGCAACTCTTTTAGTTTTAACTGAAGCTATTAAATAAAGGTGGTATCTTTAAAAACAATCCAACGCAGCAAATTAGATTTTATTGTTGAGAAAACACTGTGATTGGATTTTGTGGGGTTTTGACAGACAGAGTAAGCCGTACTGAGGGCTGTTTCCGAGATTAATAGAAATTCACCTTGTCAGAGAACATTAATTCTACCACACGAGTTGCTGGTCTCACTCACAAATGAAATTTTCACAAGGAATGAATCAAAATAAAGATTCAGACGCTTGAATTTCGGAGACTCTGCGTTAAACGCGCTGTAGTGGAATCTTTTACGAGCTCCTCAGTCATGGCGAGAGAAGATTTCATCTTTCCCGACACCAGACAGTGGCTTGTATGTTTATTTTACTCGTTTTTTTTCTATTGTCAAATAATTTCAAATGCTTCTCAATAATAAATACAAGAAAGCAAATTACAATACCAATTTCATATTTTGTGCCAGCGACGTTGGCGGTAATGGTGCCTTTTTTCTTTTTGGTGTGCACCTTCCTCTTCCCGCTGCTCTGGTAGGAGCCCACAGATGGCCTGTTCACGGGGGACGCTCCTTGATCCTCTGGAGGAGGAGAAAACATACAACAAGGCTAGATACAGTCACAGCTTGTGCTCCAGACTGAGTCTTCTAATATATTTTGCTCATTTCTGCAGGGGATTTACTCTGGTGTGTTTATGAGGCTAGAATGTAAATGGTTTCGGCATCTATTTCGGCGTAGCTCCCTGCGTCATGATCCCTAAATTATTTGTGTGTGTATTTCTGCTAATGTGTACTTTTATAGGTGGTGTATGCACACACACACAAAAAAGTTGAATCTCTCTTACTCACCTCCATCATTGGGAGGGGAGGGCATCTCAGGGGTTGGAGGAGTAAAGGGACAAGCCAAGCTTTCTGCCAGGCTTGGCAGGTGGGCGGGCCTCACAGGGTGCTCGCAGCACCCCCAAGGACTCTCTCACACTCACACTAGTTAGTCTTCCCTGTCTAGGGCTGTGTGGACGAAGTGGTTCACAACGACCCAATGGATCATCTGAGCATCTCCCTGGCACCTTTCAGCTGCATGAACAGCAGTGGCGGCGGCGGCAGCAGCAGAGTGTGAGTGGGCAGGGAAGTCAGAGGGGGTAGCAGTGGTTGGGAAGAGCGGGAGTGGGAGGACTTCTCAAGGGTCTGCACAACCCCAGCTTATTTACATCCCCAGCAGGAGAAAGGTGGGGAGGGGGTGGATGGGGGGGGAGGGGAGTGGGTAGGAATGCCTGTGGAGGAGAAGAAAAACCATATTTTACAGCTGCAGAACAGTAGTAGTAGGTTGACTGCTCAAAGGGTGACTGCAGTGCACAGCGTGGATCAGTGTGTGCTTTCGACTGGAGCGCACTGGACGTGCTCTTTGATGTAAAGCAGCTCCAGCAGCAGCACACAGGCCTAACCCAGGCTACATCAGCCAACCTGACACTGGACAGAGTTCAGTCAGGACTCCATACAGCCGCGAAACTGCAATACTACTAATGAGATAAAGCTGTGTGATGGCTACAGCAATAATTGCCATTATTTGGAATCACTGTGAAATATTAATGTGGATGTCAAGTAAAGAGTTCTCTGCTACTCGTTGTGTCTTGTGCCAGCTGGGTTTAATTGTATGCCTGGGAGGTCACTTCATTCAAACAGATGGCATCTTTACAGTGGTTTGTTAAAAACATGCCCCGGGCTATAAACTGTGTGGGAAATTAACACCAGTCACCAGCCAGATTCTGTTATTATTTGGCTGTGGTCAGGGAGTGTGTCTTTAAACCTCTTTTGAATATAATCAACCATTATGAAGATTAAAACGGTCGCTGCTCGGGTAGCACAGTGTCTCGATGATTGGTAATGTTGCCTCACAGTGACACGTGTTGGACTAGGCTTCATTTCCTGCATTGTTTGTGTGTGTTTCTAAGTTTCCTATGACTTCAGCAGTCCCTGTGCTCTAGCTGTAAAAAAAGAAGGCAGCATCAGTTGGAAAATCTAAACTGCACAAGCGTGAATCTGTGTGACTTAATCCAGTGATGGATTAACAAGTAATACACTGAGTGTGCTCACACAGAGCTGATTTTTAGGGTTTGGTGGTTGTGTGTTGCACTGAGCATGAGCTTATCGTGGTTTTGAGAAACCTGTATATACTACATGGATGCTGGATACTGTATGTATGTTTTTAAATTGCATTGTTTTTTCTGTATTGCTTTTATTTATTTATCTTTTTTCAGCACTTTGTTTGAAAGCACTTTATAAATAAAGTTATTATTATTATTATTATGTAATCACCTATTATACATTTCGGAACATTTTCTGCTTGTAAAGAAAGACGGTGGTTGAAATGGTGAGAAACTGAATGCAGAGATTAAAAGAAACCTGGCAGGGTTTCCTCGTAAAAGTTGGTGCTTTGATGTATCAGTTGAAGATACATGTTTCCATCCGAGCTGAATATTCATTTATCAACCTGCACTGTTGTTACTAACGAATCCTTTAGCATCTGTACTTCTACATGTGTCTTAGTTTCAGTGTCCCAGCTATCTAAATGTTGTGCACCATGTCTGTGCACTAAAGGACAGAAACTTCCTTGGGTCATGCAGCCTTACAACTTGGTCATTGAAAACCAGTTCTAGATGAGAACTGGACTTGTGACGTGTCATCAGCCGCAGACCAAGCACTGTTCCAATTCATAGTACGCATCAAGCCAAGTAGGCTAAAAATTCCAGAACGTGTTCTCGCTCCTCCCGTTTTATCGAGCACGCATCGGTGGTGACTTGTGTCAACTTGGTGCAGACAAACATCCCAGAATGCATTTCATCCAAAACTCAGCCGCGGAAAGCGGCTAAAAAGTTTGAAATGTTCCTCTTTCTGGGTCACAAAATAAACTTTTAAGATATTTCAGGCGAGAATGTAGCTGTGGAAGCTTCAAATATCTGCTCGATTTATCGAGACATCACATGTTTGCAAAAGCGCTCAGACGTTTTCGGAGACGTCTGTTATCCACCAGCTCGATAGCTGACCGGGAGGTCAATGTTCACCAGGGCCGGCGAGAACAGCGGACTCCCGGCACGTCGTTTTCAACACCCCCGGTCTTTCGCTACTCAGGTTAAACATGATATATAAGTCACTTAGGTAACTTCTAAATGTTAATGTTTGGTTTTTTCAGTGTTTTATTAGTTCCTGAGAAAATCTGTCTGGCTAAGATTCAATTTAACTGGACCATTTTATTTAATATTGAAGTCTTGGAGAGCTGTCAGTTTTGAACTTCACCTGTTCTGATTTAAACAGCTGACTATGAATTAAATCAGAACATTAAAAATATTTAAATTTGGGAGTTGACATTTTCAGCGGGAGCAAATCCAGCATGTTAATACACGGAGATCCCGAAGGCTGCTCCAAGAATTCTGATTAGATTTTAAATATTTGTTCATTTCTCTTCCAAACCCCAGCAGCTGTCTATTGTAAGTTTTGAGTGTTTACTAAAATAAAAATAAAAGCATTCTAACATCTCACCTGTTTGT